>NC_143578.1:136941333-137241333 GCF_048544385.1 Mastigoproctus giganteus | reverse complement strand
TGAGTCCAAAGAAGCTCTCATAATTATGGCTAGGGGTTTGCTTACTTCCTTTGCTGCCTCCTTTAATATAACTGGATAGATCCCATCCACCCCGGGTGCCTTTTTTATGTTTATCCTCAACAATTTCTCCTCCACTTTCCTCTCAGTTATTAGAAAATCATCTAGCTCACTGCCAATGTTTACTTCACCTACGACATTCCCCTTCCTGAATAACTCCTCATGTGTGAATGTAGATGCAAAATACTCGTTTAGATTGTTAGCCACCTGAGCTGGATCCTCAACTGTTGAACCATCAACACCCAGTGGACCAATCTGATTCATCCCTTTCGTTCTTGAGTTTAAATAGGTAAAGAACTCTTTTCTGTTTTTCTTTGCATCCTTTGCCAAGGATTTCTCATAATCTGCCTTTGCCTGCCTAATCTCCTTTGTGACTTGGTTACAGACCAACTTATATCTATCATAGGCTTCCACGTCACCCATTAATTTGTATGTATCCCATGCATTTTTCTTCTCTGCCATATGTCTCATTAGTTCATCTGACAACCATTTAGGCCTGAACCTTGAACAATATTTCTTGGTTGGTATGTAAAGCCTGGTAGCTTCCAAGATTAGTTCCTTGAATGCTTCCCATTTTGAATTTGCTGTTGGTAACATCATCAGTTGGTCCCACTGTATAGAATTTAAATACTGTCTCAGACCAGCATAGTCTCCTTTACGAAAGCAAAAACTCTTCCCTTTACCTCTGATGGTAGTTACCTCCTTGAGTAAATCCCACTTCAGCACACTGTGATCACTGCCACCCAGTGGTTCATTTATCTGCAGATTCCTAATGCATGAAGAATCACTACTGATAATCAGATCAAGAGTATTACTCCCTCTAGTTGCCTCCCGAACATGCTGGTGTAGAAAACAATCATCCAATAAATCCACAAAAGCCTTGCTAGTGTGTGAGTGACCAACCCACAAATTCCAGTCAATATCTGGGAAATTAAAATCCCCCATTATAAGACTCTCTGATTTACTGGCCCACTCTATTTCCCTGTACAGTATCTTATTATACTCATCAGAGTCATTAGGCTTATAGCACACTCCTACTCTCAATTTTGATTTACCTATGCTTATGTCACACCAAACTGACTCAACACTGCACTGTCCAGCGATGTCAACTGGCTTCACTTCCTTGGATTTTATGTGTTTTTTAACTAATAGCATAACCCCTCCTCCCTTCCTATCCTGTCTATCCTTTCTGTAGACGTTGTACTCCCCAAATTCCAGTTCTGCATTCCTTATATCTGTGTGACACCACGTCTCTGATATCCCAACAATATCTGCCTTTGATGTTTTGAGTAATACCTCAAATTCATCAAATTTATTTACTAAACTCCTAGCATTAGTGTACACGCAAGTATACATGCACCTGTTTTTATTCTTAGCTACCCTAACACAACCCATGTGTTTACTTGTACCGCAATGACTTCCAGCAGTCTCTGAAATATCCTGCATCTTGTTTTTCAGGCTTCTGCTCATTCCAATAGAAGCAGTGCAAGAATCTCTTTCACCTCTGCCCGTGGCTACTGTTAATCCATTAGTCTTTGTCTCCCCCCAAGCTAGCAGTTTTCCGACCCACCTAACACTGCCTCGATAGCATCAGCAAATATTCTTGCACCCTTTCTATTTAAGTGTATCCAATCCCTGTAGAAGCAATCTCTCCTGTTAACAAGTACAGTCCAGGCTGAAAAAAATTCTACCCCTTCAGCCTTGCACAATCTTTCCAGGGCCGAATTGATCGACAAGGCTCTCATCATATACTCCCTCCTATCGTGTCTGGGCAGAATTGCAGACACTTTCAAATTCAA
Organism: Mastigoproctus giganteus; assembly: GCF_048544385.1. Classification (NCBI taxonomy): domain Eukaryota; kingdom Metazoa; phylum Arthropoda; class Arachnida; order Uropygi; family Thelyphonidae; genus Mastigoproctus; species Mastigoproctus giganteus. Next base: position 137,239,477 of record NC_143578.1, on the reverse strand, counting down.
CCCTACTTCACGGCTTTTTTTCAACAGGTTGCCCTTCTTTTTGTTGCCCTTCTTTTTTCTAAAAGAGCATGTTAGAAAGGCAACAAGAGGGAGTATTACTCTTGATCTGATTATCAGCAGTTATTCTTCATGCATTAAGAATCTGCAGATAAAAAACTACTAGGTGGCAGTAATTGCAGTGTACTGATTTGGGATGTATTGACTGGAGCCCATCAAGAGTAAAGGGAAGGGTTTTTGCTTTCATAAATGTGACTACAGGCAGTTTTCAAATTCTATAGAGTAGGACTAGCTGATAATGTTACCATCAGCAAATTCTAAATGGGAAGCATTCAAGGAATTAAATATAAAAGCTACTACACTTTTCATAACAATTAAGAAATACTCTTCCAAGGTATAGGCCTAACTGGATGTCAGATGAACTGATGAGACTCATGGCATTGAAAAAAATGCATGGGATGCATATCGATTACACTGGTTGGCAAAAGAAAAACATTTTCTTTTACTCTCTATTACAATTCAGGGCGATTTTTGTAAATTTGACATTTCTGAATTCAAATATGTCAACCATATTGCTGTAACACCCACCAATTAATTTTTAAGGGTGAAGGGATTCAATTCAAAAATTAAGTTCTAGTAAAATTTCATATATTTTAAGAAAATGCTATATACAGTACTAAATGTGCATGCGCAAGTTGTGGCATACGGTGTTCATTTACGCTCCTGATATTAATTCAGTTTTAGGTTAGTTATACTTAACATTATGTAATAATTTTCCTACCAATGAATTCCTCTTCCTCTGCTCAAGCTTGATGTGGTATCATCTTCGTGATATGATAAACAGGTATTTCTGATTTTTTAATTAGTCCTGCTCATGTTTGAAGTCCTTCATTACGATGTATGCACAGCGCTTTAGCCCTCAAGAATCTAGAAAACTCCCAACTACCCTAAAGGCTTAAAGGAACAATGAGTCAACCTTGACCGAGTCACAAAGCATCGCCACTACTGAGTTCCCTAGGGAAATCCTCCCTCTCTTCTGTCTTTTGTGCTTAGCACACCTGTCACACCATTTATGCTTTCTTGTGTTTTCTCAGTATTCTCTTTGGAAACGTGAACAAAAAAGCTACAAGCTTAATAGTGCCAGAGCAAACAAACTACTCGGAATTAAAGACTAACTAATAAAACTCAACATTGTTCACTACTTCTAAGTGATTTAAAGACCCGAAATCAGGCATGTCATAGAAACAGAATAACTTGCAACAATCCATCTGCCTAGCCTGCTGCAACGGGAAGGAACCAACCATTCGATTTCATGTATGCAAATTAAACTTTTGTGCCCACTCAGTTAAAACAGACATCGCACATCTTTCTAAACTACGTCGGAGAAGGTTCGCATGTGACAAATGCCTTGGAGAAGATGCTGAAATATCTGAACCTCCTCTGTCCCAGACCGAAACTAGCCCTATCGACCAGATGTTAACTGATCTCATTCAACATTCAAATACTGGTTTGCCTGGACTTATGACCATCACATGCGATGAAACAGTGGTCAACAGAACACCACCTGATGGGATTGCCAACCATGATAATATGCAGCGCTAATCAGTCCAATTCTCCATCGGAAACTAATGATCAAAACTGCGCCTCGGTCATTAACGTGTCCTCCACCTCAAACCAGATGCTAGTCACAACAGGTACTTTTCAATATGAAGATGAATCACCAAGAATTAATGCCGAAGCACACTGTCGACCCCTCCTCTACAGCCAGACAGCGTAGACTTTTTGGTCCTCCCAATTCACCAGTTGAGGTCCCAAATTGAGGATCTGAAGGATGAAGTTTACTCACTGAGGAACCAAAATAAACATATCACACATATGCTCTCCAACCTCTGCTCTTTGATGAGCAAAAATGGCAAGCTGACATCTCAGCCACCAATAATACCTAAACGGACAAAAACTACTCAAACTGTTAAACCTCCTAGCCTTATAAAGGCTGGCTCCCGTGCTCAAATTCACTCGAGTCAATTAGTAGATAGATCTCCAGACACTCCGACTGAGCACATTAGCAGGGCTCAGCAGAAGGCTGGTGACCAGCCACCTGCAATCTTGTGAAGAAGTATCTCAACCAGAGAACCCACCAGAAAATAAACACTCCCTACAAGCCCCAGAACTAAACAGTGGGCGCCTCCGTAGCCAGGTGGGAAGGAGCAGCAGTGCATAGCACACGCTTCTTGATTAGACCGGGGTTCGAGCCCGTCACCACCAAATATGGAGGATGCGGAAAGGTCAGGAATGATCACCGCATATCCCCGAGCAATATGGCCTTAGTTGCTAATGCTCCTAAAAACCAAAACAACAACTAAACAGTAATTCAATTAATGCCCATCAAGCTCTGCCCACGTCATATGCTGGTATGCTTACCAACAGCCCTTATAGCGATACTTATGTCCCATCTGGAGATACACAAAATTCCCTCATTACCACAGCCAACCCTGCCTCAAATTCCTCTGTATGCCTTCCTGATATCAATATTGATTGCCTTCCCCATCACACCAATATTCATAACCAGATCTCCTTGCCCAGCCTAGTAACAGCCTCCAAATCTCGTCTGACACTGGCCGAGAAATATAACATCTCCTGAATCTATAATGAGAATGTTTAACAAGGAACATAACCTCTCAGTTCAGATTAAACGTCTTAAAAACCGGCAAACACGCTATGCCTCTTTCCTTATAATGTGTTCTCTCGCTGTCTATCAAAAGATTATAGATCCAGCCTTCTGGCCCCAAGGTACATATATCAGACCATTTTCTGAGAAAAAGAGCCCCCATCAACAACCTCAACTAATTCACCCTCCTTGATAGCAATCAACGCTGCAAGGAAACAAGCATGAATGCTCCACATTCCGGGCAATTTCTCAAAATGTGTGTAGCATAATTCAAAATTATACCAGTGGTGACAAACATCGGCATCATCAAATTGGTACCATCAGCCTTTAACCACCATGAATAGCAGTTCGGGAATGCTCATCCCAATGTGGGTCACGAATTGACAAACTCGAAAGCCTGCCTTGAATAAAAATACTAGAGACACCCGCCTTAAAAAGATTCACAAAACTTGCATAATCAGTCTTGTACCAGAATGTTAGAAGCCTCCGCAACAAACTGGATACCATTGATCAAATTCTGCTCGCTAGTGATATCGATATTCTCTGTGTCACAGAAACCTGGCTTGATAAAGACCAAGAATTTTTTACATCTTGCACTCCAGCTGGGTATAAATCAGTGTTTACTTCTAGAGTTGGCCAAAGAGGAGGCGGTGTTGCCTATTTCTTTAAGAGCTCACAGGCCTCATTGTTCATCAAGTTTCTAGCCAAACACCAGCATATGAAGCTCTCGCTGTTACTCTAAGCTACCATAATGTCCTTATAGATGTAATTGTCATTATATATACCCCCAGCACCTTCATATGATGCCATCCATGAAATATCAAACTGGATTATTAACCAGCTTCATCCTTCAGCCTTGCACTTTGTCTGTGGAGACTTTAATCTTCCTCCCCAGCTAGCTAACCTTCAGCAAATGCTCCTGTCAAACCTATCTTGTACAGGGTTACAAATGATCAACGACCTCCCAACCAGATGTAACAATCAACTAGATCTCATCCTTGCCTCCTTTCCTTGCACAACTGATTACATGCCAGTGATTATTTTAATTCGGACCACAAGCCAATTATTGTTCTTTTACAGATACCTGCTCCAAACTTCAAAGTTGTGAATTCAACTAACACCAGAGTAATATTTAGTCCCAGATTTTTGAGCATTGCTAAATGTGTCGAGGCTGCCTCTGCCATCCCGTGGTCAGCCCTAGAAAACTGATCTTGAAATTACAGTGAATCTGCTTACTAATTGGCTTAAGACGATTGTGACATTTGCAGCATCAATGAGAATTTCTATTATGCCTCGGTCCAGAGCATGGTGGACTCCCCATCTTAATATGAGCTTCAGATTAAAACAGCAACTGCACAAAATGTGAAAGCAGTCGCAAAGTGTCAAGACAGGATAGCCTACTCTAGAACCCATGCAACATTCAACAGTAAGAGATTCCAACAGTAGTCTGCTGATATATTTTGATTCCATTTTCCCTCTATCTGTACTTTTTCAGGAAAAAAGTCTAAATGGGAATGTAGGAAATGAAGCTTTAACAATATACTGCATCTCAACTCTTTGCATGACTCAACTCAACTCAACTCTTTGCTCATTCACAATTTCGCTCTAATTTTATGATTTCTCATTGCCTAAAAAGTTCTGGAAAATGTTTTCGAATGGTTTCCAGGTTCTTATTTCTGTACCATTTAATTTTTTAGAGAATTTCTCATCTTGGAATAGCAGTTTGATTGGAGGACCCAAAAATATTCCCTCTTTTATCTTGGCCTCACTGATTCGAGGAAACTTTTGCTTCAAACAGGAAAATCCTTCTCTTTTTTTTGTTTATTGCTTTCACAAATATATTTTTATCAAACAGGTTGATGCATGTGCAATGGATGTAAATAGATTTTTGACTTATCCACCAAAAGATGATGTGTGCACTACATTTTTCTGGCCTGGTGTAGATTTTGAATGGTCAGGCCATTTTTTTACCCTATAGCGGCACTCCTTTGCTCGGCTGTCCCACTCACATAAAAAGCAGTAGTATTTAGTGTGTGTGTGTGTGGTATGTTGTTTATTGGCACATTAGCTGCTATGGCTATAGTGTGCCTATTCGTAGGAATATTAGACAATAATCAAGAATGAAGCCAGTTCAATTTAATTTCAGTTCAGAAACCTATTCATAAAAGATTATACACTCCAATTTGTTTCAAAAAGCAGAAAAGTTCATTAACATTTGCCTCCTCTCCAGTAATATGATGTAATGTCAAGAGTTTTTGAAGATTAGCCAGATTTTGAAGTATTGAATGTTGTTGATAGTGTGGACAGTCAGTCAAAATATGTTTAATTGTTAGATGTTCCGAGCAGTGTGGACACTGAGGAGAATCACTGCCCATGAATAGATCGAGGTGAGTCAGATGGGTATGTCCTATTCTTATTTGTGCAAGTACCACTTCTTCCCACCGCAATGTCTGATTGCTCAAGTGGCACAACTTTGGGTCTCGCTTCAACTGGAAAAGTTTTTATAATCAAGTGCAGGAATAGGGACAGAGGTTAGGTCTAAATTTGATGGATTTTTGGCAGATATATCAGCCAGTTCATTTCCTTTTATGCTTGAATGTGCTGGAATCCAGCAAAACTTGACTAGTTGTTGACAATTTTCAATTTGCAATAGCAAACTCCTGATTTTAATTAAAATATAGTGATTCTTTTGAGAGAAATTCTGCATTGCTCTAATTGAGCTGAGAGAGTCAGTGTAAACTATATATTTGGCAGATGGGTGTAGAGTCAAATTTGCTAGAGCTAATTGTATTGCATATATTTCTGCTGAAAAGTTGCTGTAGTCAGGTGGAAGAGAAGCTAACAGAGGGGAAACACTGCTGCTGCTGCCCCAACAGTTGAATGAGATTTGGAACCATCTGTATATATCGTCAAGAAGTCAGCAAAGTTTTGAATATGGCTAGCATGGAGTTGTTGCACATTCAGTGTCAGATGATTCTTTCCCCATTTGAAAAAATAAGTATCACAGGTCAGTTGAGGAAAGGGGTCCATGGTGGATGAGATTAAGTCTTTATCTGTTACCTATTGTGGAGAGGAACATTTCAGTTCTGTGATATTTCAAGGAGCTGTAGGCCTACTGGTTGTATTTTACTTGGTTTATTTCTATAGAGATGGAGTAGTGGTTGATTAAAAAGGTATGTCTGAACAGGATGCGAAGAGCAAGTTGTATTTTGCTGCATATTTAAGTAATAGCATTTTTCTGCGGAGATGCAGAGGGGGCTTATGAGCTTCAATGTATAGACTATGAGTTGGAGATGTCCTATATGCACCAAATGCAATCTGCAGTGCATTACGTTGAATAGGATCCAGCCAGTATAGTACACTCCTTTGGGCAGAATCATAGATTGGAGCATCATAATCCAAACGAAGTCTAATCAGTGCTCTATATAAGAGCAGAAAAATCATACAATCTGCTCTCCAAGACAGGGCAGATAAAGCTCTTAGCATACTGATGTTTTTCGGACAGGTAGTACATATTAATTTAACATGCTCAAAGAAGTTTAGCTTACTGTCCAGGATTAGTCCCAAGAAGCTGATGTTGCTGGCAATCGGAATGGTGGAATTTGATATCTGAAGTTCAGGATCTGTATGCAATTTGTGTTGACTGCAAAAGTGGATCACAACTGTTTTCTGTTGGAAAAGATGATATTCATTGAGCCCACTTTTGTACTTTATTCAGGGACATCTGCAACTGCCTTTTGATAGATCTCATGTGCTGAGAATGGCAAGAAATAGAGAGATCATCAGCATAAAGGTACACCTCTACAGTATTTGGGAGTTCTTTTGCAATGGAATCAATTCTAAGGGTAAAAAACAGGATCGCACTCAATACTGACCCTTGCGATACTCCTTCTTCCTGCGAGAATGTAGTAGAAAGGGAATTTTGATAGTGGACCTGGAAAGAGCGGCTCTTGAGGAAGTTCCTAATAAATATAGGCAGGTTGCCTTGTAGACCATGATTATAGAGGTCACAGAGAATGCCATAACTCCAGGTAGTATCAAATGCCTTCTCTATATCTATGGAGACCATAACTAGGTGTTCATTTTTCACAAAGGCATTGCTAATTTCAGATTCAGCCTTGATCATCAGATCAAAGGAGGACCTGTTTTGGCGAAAGTCATGCTGACTATTACTTAGTAGATGTTCGCTTTCAATGATCCAAGTGAGTTGACTGTGGATCATTTTTTCAAGAATTTTACTAAGGCAACTTGACAGAGATATTGGTCATCTGTAACTATTAGGACTGGAGGAATTTTTCCCAGGATTCAAAAAGGCCTGAACTGTAACATTATGCCAAGAAGTCGGATAAACATTTTCCAGGAAGATTCGGTTAAATAAGACTAGCAGCAGTTGTAAGTTTTTCTCATCAAGGTGCTGTAACATAATATAATATATCCCATCTGGCCCAGCAGCACTATTGCGTGTTGTTCTAGTGGTTGCAAAAGTTCAGTGTCTGACCAATTTGATTGGATACTACAATGTCATCACAAAGGAACTGGATGCAAAAATTAATTTTAATATCATATACTTGGATTTCGGGAAAGCTTTTCACTGCTTTTTACTGCTTTACAAATCAAGCAATATGGCATTAAGGGCAAGTTGCTGCAATGGATGAAGGGATGGTTGAGTGGAAGACAGCAGAGAGTGGTAATAAATGGACACTGTTCTATGTGGACTAATGTTATTAGTGGAGTCCCCCAGAGTTCAGTGATGTCAATGAAGGTATATCAGGCTTAATGTCCAAGTTTGCAGATGATTCAAAGGTTGGCAGTGTTGTTAATGACAGTAAATACAGTATGCTACTGCAACACGATCTAGAAAAGTTAGGCAGTGGGGCTGAGAAGTGGCAACTAAAGTTTAACATTGAGAAATGCAAAGTACTGCACATGGGTAGCAGTAAACCAAGAGAAACGTACCAACTGTGTGGTAGTACACTCAGGGAGGTGAAGAATGAAAAAGACCAGGAGGTTATTGTGCAGTCAGATATGAAGTTCTCTGAGCAATGCAGATGGGCTGCAAGAGCAGGTTATGGAGTTTTGTCAATAATATATAGTTGCTGCTAGCAAAATTCCTATAGTTATATAGGAATTTTGCTAGCAGCAACAAGGAAGAGATTATCCCCTTGTGTAAGGCAATGGTCAGGTCACACCTTGATTACTGCATACAGGTATAGAGGCCTTATTGAGGAGGCTGGTTATAAAGATAAGACAAGACAAAACCCATGCTCTGTCTGAGCTATTAATGCAGTCTTCTCTAGGTGATCCTGCATCACTTCTTTAACCAGTGACTCGATTATTTTTTCTGGAACAGAAGTTAAACTAACAGGTCTATAATTATTTGTGTAACCCTTTAAACCCCCTTTGTGAATTGGGGATACATTTGCACATCTCCAGTCCATGGGAACCTCCCCTGAATTGAAGGATGCTCTCGTAATTATGTCTATGGGTTTGCTACTTACCCCCACTGCTTCCTTCAATATAATTGGATAGATTCCATTCAACCCAGGTGCCTTTTTATGTTTAACTTCAACAATTCCTCCAATTTATCTCTCTTATTACAAAATTATTTATTTCCCTGTTAGAGTTTATTTAACTTCTGTCCTCCCCTTCCTTACAGAATTCCTCGTGTAAATGTAGATGCAAAATACTTATTCAGTTTGTCAGCTATCTGAGCAGGATCATCAACAATCGAACCATCAATATCAAGTGGACCAATCTGATTCATCTCCTTCCTTCTAGAGTTTACATAAGTAAAGAAGTCTTTGTTGTTTTTCTTGGAAATTTTTGGAATCTGGAAAGTTTAAATCCCCCATTACAAGAAATTCTGATTCACTCCATTTCTCTGCACAATTGTTCATTGTACTCATCAGAGTTATTAGACCTATAACACACTCCTACTCTCATTGTCCCTTTCCCAATGCTTACTTTAAACCAAACTGACTCAACATTGCACTGTCTACCCATATCAACTAGATGCATTCCTTAGATTTTATGTGTTTCTTAACTAAAAGCATAACCCTTTCTCCCTTCCTACCCTGTCTATCCTTTCTGTACAGATTGTACTCCTGAAATTCTAATTCTGTACTGCTTATATCTGTGTGACACCACATCTCTGATATCCCAACAACATCCACCAGCTAATGTAAAGAAAGCCAACACGAGAACGACGAGAAATGTCGGATAACTTATGCGGAAAATTAGTTTCCCGACACCGGACTCTAGCGCTGCTCACTCAGTAAACAGACAGTAGACGTTAACAGCCTGGAGCCAAAATCGAGAAGGATATATTGATCGACAGGTAGGCACGGCAAATGATGAAATGATTTGTGGTGGGCATGACAGATGACAAGCTACTCCGTAGTAATTGGTTGGCATTGTAATGTGTATTTATGAGTAAAGAATGGTGCATAATAGTTCTGTGATGAATGGTAAACAGGTAATAGTAGTGATGAATCTTTTAAAGATGGAAGAAATTTGTAAGGAAAATAAAATGTTGGTTGATTTTTTGATGAAAACTAAATTAATAAAAGTCTTGTTCTGTTCATTTTTATGTTTTTCATTATATATTTTTTCTCATTATTAAAAGCAGATTTTTGGAGTTCATGAGTGTTTTTACTATATTGTTGATTTAGGTTTGGTTACGAAAAAAAGGAAAAGGTTTCTTTATTTTTTGTTATACAGGCATACCTCGGTTAACGTTACCTTTGATAACGAAGCTTCGATATAACGAAGTCCGCAATTTCAAGCCCCATTTAACATAAAAAAAAAATATTCCAGTTTAATCACCTGAAATCTAAACAAACTGACGAAATTACGGAAACCTTTTGGGCTTCTCGTGGTTGGTTCGAGAAATTTAAAAAACGGGCCAGGGTTCATAGTGTAAAATTAACAGGAGAAGCCACAAATAAGTTTTCAGAAAAACTAAAGGAAATAATTGAACGTGAAAATTTTCCACCAAATTTGGTGTTCAGTGTTGACGAAAGTGGTATGTTCTGGAAACGGCTACCAACAAAAAGTTTCATTTCTATTGAAGAAAAACCAGCTGCTGGGTTCAAAGCAGCCAAAGACCGTTTAATGTTGATAGCTTAATTTTATTTAATAAAACTTTTCTTTGTTCGAAAAAAAAGCTTTTCATTTTCTTTACGTAGGAACATATCCCTATTCTGGCCATAGTATTTTTACCTCTGAAAACGAAGTTTCGCTTAACGAAGTAATTTCGTGGAACGCATCCTATTCGTTATTCGAGGTATGCCTGTATTTCGTAACCTGACCTTAAATGGTAGGTTAGGAAATAATAGAAAAGGTTTCCTTATATTTCGTGACCTAACCTTAAATGTCAGGTTAGGAAAAGAAAGAAAGATTCTTTATATATATATATATAGTGAATAGCTATTGAGGTGTTGATTGACGTTATGATACATGGTATCTGCCTCAGTGTCTTTAAAATTAAAAGTACAGTAATAAAAAATTAATATTTTGTTAATAAACAATTTATGCGCTAGTCCACATGATTCTAAAGTAAAAGGGCTAGGTTACCCCCTCCACTTCGGGAGGGGTTCAAGCTCCTATGGGATTCAAGTGGAGGTAACCTGAACTTTTTTTAACCATTATGGAAATCGTTCATTAGGGCTTGTGTGATTAGGGCAATTTACCATTAGTGCTACTAAAATGATGCTAAACGATGTTATAGTGTGTTGTATCCACGCACAAATCAGCACATTGTTTGCCATGCCTACCTGTCAATCAGTATATCATTCTCGACTTTGCTCCAGACTGATAACGCCTACCATCTGTTTACCAAGGGAGCAGCACTAGAGTGCCGTATTGGGAAACTAATTTTCCATGTAAGTTATCTAACATTTCTCGTCGTTCTCGTGTTGGCTTTCTTTACCTTCGTCCATCTGCCTTTGATGTCTTGACCAGCACTTCAAGTTCTTCAAATTGATTTACTATACTACTAGCATTGGTGTTCATGCAAGCATACTTCACGTATTCTTAATCTTAGTTACCCTAACATAGCCCATATATTTATTTGTTCTGTGATGATCCCCACCAATCCCTGAAAACCCAAGCAATCCCTCCTGCATTCTAATATAAGCAGTTTAAGAATCACTTTCACCTCTGCCTGTGGCTACTGCTAATCTTTTAGTCTGCGAATCCTCCGAAGCTAGCAGTTTTCCACCCCACCTAATACTGGCTCGATAACATCAGCAGATAGTCTTGCAATTCTTCTATTTAAGTGTATCCCAACCCTGTAAAAGCAGCCTCTCCTGTTCACAACCTTTGATATCTTGACTAGCACTTAAAACTCATCAAATTTATTAACTATATTTCTAGCACTGGTGTACATGCAAGTATACATGTATTTACTTGTTCCCCAATGACTCCCAGCAGTCCTAGAAATCCCCAGCACTTTGCTTTCCAGGCTGCTCTCCATTGTAATAGAAGCAGTGCAAGAATCACTTTTGCCTCTGCCTGCAGCCACTGTTAATCTTTCAGTCTGTGAATCCCCCTAAGCTAGCAGTTTTCCAACCCACCTAACACTGCCTTGATAGTATCAGCAAACATTCTTGTACCCTTTCTATTTAAGTGTATCCCATCCCTGTAGAAGCAGCCTCTCTTGTTAGCAAGTACAGACCACGCTGAAAAAAATTCAACCCCATGAGCTTGCACAATTTCTTGCATAACTGACAAGGCTCTCATCATATATTCCTATGATGAGAGCGTTGTCAATTATGTCTGGGCAGAATTGCAGACACTTTCAAATTAAACGTCAGGTTAGGAACTCTAACTTGCGACTTTTTTTCAACATTGACCTCTCCTTGTTAAGTAAATCTGCAGATCTCTTACTCTTAAGGTCATTAGTGCCAACTTGTACAACAATATCACCTTTTGTGTCCTTAAAAGATGATATCTACTCTACGATGTCATCAACTTTTGCCCCTGGCAGACATACCCTGTTCCATCTATCCTTTTTGACTAAAACACCTTCTCCCTGACAATAGAGTCACTGACAATAACTAGCTCCTGTGGGACCAATGTATTCTGCCTTGGATATTGCCACTGTGTAGCCTGATGCACAGGAGTGAGCTCTGGCATTGAGTTGAGCAGCCAAGAGCTTGATAGGCCTCTCATACCAATTTCTTCGAGGACATCTACCCTACAGCTCAAACTCTTATAGATGCCCATCAGCACACTAAGTTGGTGCCTAATTTCTTCACAGTCTCTGCATCTAGCAAAAACAAAGACATCCACCTTGGCTTGATCATGTCCTGTTCTAAACAGGTCTGCAAATATTTCAGTTTTTGCACATTTTTTTAGATTGTGATGCAGTGGAAAATCGTCCCCCTTTGGTTCTCCCACGAGCCACAGACCTACCGCTAATTTGTGCTCATTGCTTTGCTGTTTTAGTCTGGGTCATGATTCTGTTTAAGTACATATTAATTAACAATTATATTTAAAAAACTTGGTTTTCTCTTTCGCTCTCGGCATTACTTTTCTTCCAAACAGCTGTTCACTCTGTGCAAATTGCAAATCCACTCTACCATGGAGTACTGTTCCTACATCTGGGGCGTTTCTCCCAAAACTTCTCTCAGGCTTTTAGATTCCATTCAGAAGAGGGAATTTAGGTTAATTAATGATTCATCTCTAACAGAGTCTTTCCACTTACTGTCTCATAGACATACGGGTTCTGCTGCATGCCTCTTCTACAGATACTTCCATGGGCACTGTTCTACTGAATTGACTTCTATAATTTCTGCTCTCTCTCTTTCAAAACAGTCCGAACACATGCCGCCACCAGCCAACATCCATTTACTGTCTAACATCAAACTCACCGAACCAACTTTTCATCTTCCTCATTTATTCATTCAACTGCTGTTTTCCGGAACAATCTTCCTTCACACATTTCCTGAAAATTACAGTCTACAGAAGTTCAAGTCTAATGTCAACAAATATCTCCTTTCGTCTTCTCAACCTCCAACCCAAGCATGGTACTAAGTACTATAGGTTCTAATACCTCTCGTGTTTGGGGTTTCCATAAAAAAATAAAAATAAATAAAAAATTTTTAATTTATTAATTGATTATACTATACTAAGCTAACAGATTTCTAATACAGTGCTTAGCTATCCAGTTTTATGTTAGATCTTACACTGTCAAGTTCGGGATATATGTTACACTATTCTGTATCGTATAACAATTGTGGAAATTAAGAACCATTGGCCGTGAAAGTATTTTGTGGGCATTTTTATACAAGGATTTGATGTCAAAAGAATAAAGCCTATCTTTATGACCTAGTGAAACACTAGTTATGAGTAGTAAAAATATTTGTGATATTCAATTACTCATATAATTTCAATAAAGTTTTCAGGATACAGAATAGCTTAGTATTGTATAACAATGGCTGCAAGTTATGAACGGTAAAATCTTATATTAACTTTCAAAATCGCTATATAATTTCAAAATAAACCAAGGAGCTTGACTAGGACTATAAAGATATTTATAGAAAATAATTTAATATAACAATTAAGTCAATAAAAACTTAGCATTCACTGGAGCTGCAAAATCTTGTCCAACATGTGGATACCCTCGACGTATATGCAGTACCTTGCAGGTGGTTACACAAAAATATCTTCAAAAGTCATTGAACAAATATATATAGCATTATAACCGTGTTGGGATACAAGTTTAGGGTTAAAATTTTGTATTGAAATTGAAATTTTATTGAAATTAAATCGAAATCATGACTCAGACCAGAGCAGCAAAGCAAAAGGCTCAAGCTAATGGGAATGCTGTGGCTCAGAGTAGAACTGAGGGGGGCAGTTGCCCTCTGAATCACAGCCTTTTAAAATGCACTGCTTGCATGATGTTTGTGGAGCAATTTAGTACGGGTCATGATATTGCCATGGGGGATGTCTTTGTGTGTGCGCGATGCAAGGCGAAAACTCAGCATTGTTATGGGCCTATATGAGAGCTTGAAGGACAGGGTGGATGCCGTCGAAGGCTCTAATTGAGGGGCACATTCAACTACCCACATCAATGCCAGAGCTTTCACTTGGTCATGTCGCAACACAGCAGCAACCCCCAAGGCAGAATGCACTGGTCCCACAGGAACTAGTAGTTGTTGGTGACTCTATTGTCAGGGAAACAGGGAACATGCTTTGTAAAAAGGATAGGTGGAACAGGACCAGGGTATGTCTGCCAGGGACAAAGGTTGATGACATTGCAGAGCGGATATCATCTTTTAAGGGCACAAAAGGTGATATAGTTGTACAAGTTGGCATTAATGATATTAAGAATAGCAGACTGGCAGAATTACTTAACAAGTACAGGTCACTGTTGAAAAAAAGCCGTGAATTAGGGTTGAATTTGAAAGTGTCTGCAATTCTGCACAGACATGATAGGAGGGAGTATATGATGAGGGCCTTGTCGAACAATTCGGCCCTGGGAAGATTGTGCAAGGCTCAAGGGGTAGAATTTTTTTTCAGCCTGGTCTGTACTTGTTAACAGGAGAGGCTGCTTCTACAGGGATGGGATACACTTACATAGAAAGGGTGAAAGAATATTTGCTGATGCTATCGAGGCAGTTTTAGGTGGGTCGGAAAACTGCTAGCTTCGGGGGATAGAAAGACTAATAGATTAATAGTAGCCACTGGCAGAGGTGAAAATGATTCTTGCACTGCTTCTATTGGAATAAGCAGAAGCCTGAAAAACAAGATGCAGTATAATTCACAGACTGCTGGGAGTCATTGTGGTACAAGTAAACATATGGGTTGCGTTCGGGTAGCTAAGAATAGGAACAGGTGCATGTATACTTGCATGTACACCAATGCTAGGAGTTTGGTAAATAAATTTGATGATTTTGAGGTATGTATTGCTCAAAGCATCAAAGGCAGATATTGTTGGGATATCAAAGACGTGGGGTCACACAGATATAAGGAATGCAGAACTGGAATTTGGGGAGTACAATGTCTACAGAAAGGATAGACAGGATAGGAAGGAAGGAGGGGTTATGCTATTAGTTAAGAAACACATAAAATCCAAGGAAGTGAAGCCAATCGACATCGCTGAACAGTGCAGTGTCGAGTCAGTTTGGTGTGACATAAGCATTGGGAGATCAAAATTGAGAGTAGGAGTGTGCTATAAGCCTAATGACTCTGATGAGTATAATAAGAAACGGTACAGGGAAATAGAGTGGGCCAGTAAATCAGAGAGTCTTATAATGGGGGATTTTAATTTCCCAGATATTGACTGGAATTTGTGGGTTGGTCACACATACTAGCAAGGCTTTTGTGGATTTATTGGATGATTGCTTTCTACATCAGCATGTTCGGGAGGCAACTAGAGGGAGTAATACTCTTGATTTCATTATGTGTAGTGATTCTTCATGCATTAAGAATCTGCAGATAAAGGAACCATTAGGTGGCAGTGATCGCAGTGTGCTAATGTGGCATTTACTCAAAGAGGTAACTACCATCAGGGGTAAAGGGAAGGGTTATTGCTTTCGTAAAGGCGACTACGATGGTCTGAGACAGTATTTAAATTCTATACAGTGGGACCAACTGATGATGTTACCAACAGCAAATTCAAAATGGGAAGCAATTAAAGAACTTATCTTGGAAGCTACTAGGCTTTACATACCAACTAAGAAATATTGTTCAAGGTTTAGGACTAAATGGAAGTCAGATGAACTAATGAGACATGGCAGAGAAGAAAAATGCATGGGTTACATAAAAATTAACATGCGACACAGAAGCCTATGATAGATATAAGTTGATCATTAACCAAGTTAAAAAGGAGGTTAGGCAGGTGAAGGCAGATTACGAGAAATCTTTGGCAAGGGATGCAAAGAAAAACAGCAAAGAGGTCTTTACTTATGTAAACTCTAGAAGGAAGGGGATGAATCAGATTGGTCCATTTGATATCGATGGTTCAACTGTTGATGATCCTGCTCAGGCAACTAACAAACTAAATGAATATTTTGCATCGACATTCACACATTAGGAGTTATTCAGCAAGAGGAATGCCAGAAGTGTATTCAACACTGGCATTAAGCTAGATAATCTTGTAATAAATGAGAGTAAAGTGGAGGGGAAATTGTTGAAGATAAACACAAGAAAGGTGCCTGGGGTGGATGGGATCTATCCAGTTATATTAGAAGCAGCAGAGGAAGTAAGCAAACCCTTAGCCAATATTTAAGAGAGCTTCCTTGGACTCAGGGGAGGTACCCATAGACTGGAGATGTGCAAATATGACCCCAATTCACAAAGGAGGATTAAAGGCTGACACAAGTAATTATAGACCTGTGAGTTTAACTGCTGTTCCAAGAAAATTAATGGAGGCACTGTTTAAAGAAGCACTACAGGATTATCCAGACAAGACTTCATTTATAGCTTGGGCACAGCATGGTTTTGTTAAGGGAAAGTCTTGCCTGATCAATTTGATTGGATACTATGATGCAGTCACTAAAGAACTGGATGCAGGGAATAACTTTGATATTATATACTTGGATCTTAGAAAGGCTTTTGATACTGTTGCACATGGAAGACTGCTGCACAAATTGGAGCAGTGTGGCATTGGAGGAAAATTGCTGCGCAATGGATAAAGGGGTGGTTGAGGGGGAGAAGAGAGAGAGAGTGGTAATCAATGGACACTGCTCATCGTGGACTAATGTTATTAGTGGAGTCCCTCAGGGTTCAGTGTTGGGTCCATTATTGTTTTCTGTATTTATAAATAATATTGATAATGGTATATCAAGCTTAATGTCCAAGTTTGCAGATGATACAAAGGTTGCATGGTTGTTAAGGACACTACTGACGCTATGCTGCTGCAAGAGGACCTGGAAAGGTTGAGCCGATGGGCCGAGAGGTGGCAAATGAAGTTTAACATTGACATATGTTTCCCACATGTCGCCGTAGCCTAGTGGTCAGGCGCGCAGGTGCATAAGTACACGTGCTTTGAGTGACCTGGGTTCAGGCCTGTGACTGCTAAATACGGTGCTGTTTCTTGTATTCTGTCTATCTTGTAAACTTGTCTGACCGTTTGGTCGTCCCGGAGTATAAACAGGAAATTTATTTATTTATTATTTATGTAGTAAAGTACTACATATGGGAAACAGCAACCCCAGAGCAACTTATCAACTCTGTGGTACTACACTGACAGTGATAGAAAATGAAAAGGACCTCGGGGTAATTGTTTAGGCAGATGTGAAGTTCTCTGGGCAGTGGAGACGGGCTGCAAGTGTAGCTCATGGTGTCTTGTAAATGATATACAGGAATTTTTCTAGCAGGGATAAGGAGGTGATTATTCCCTTGTATAAGGCAATGGTCAGGCCACACCTTGAGTACTGTATATAGGTCTGGAAGCCTCATTTCAAGAAGGATGTTGAGCTGCTGGAATGAGTACAGAGAAGGGCAACAAGATTAGTGAATGGAACAAAGGGTTGCTCTTACGAAGAAAGGCTTAAGTTTTGCAAATTACAGTGTACGGAGACTAGGCACCGACGATGTGATCTGATAGAGGTGTATTAAGCCTTGAACGGTTTGAGCATGCTCAATGCTGATGGGATTCTTTCTCTTGCTCGGAATAATCACCTGAGAGGGCATAAATTGAAATTGAGGAAAGACAGATGTAGGATGGATGTGCGGAAATTTGCCTTTAGCCAGTGGGTAGTTTGCTGGTGGAACAGACTTCCATCCCTTGTTGTGGAATTTGATATCGTAAATAAATTTAAGGCTCAGCTGGACTGGTATTTCGAACGAACAGAGGGATGAAATGGAAGGGTTTTTTTTTTTTTTTTTGCTGATGCTGCATAAGCTTGCTTTCTTGTATCATATGCCTCTACTAATGCTAATGCTAGTATTATGGAATTTTAGTATTAGTAGTAGCTAATGGTGCAAGAACGCAAGCTTATAACAGCATCAGCCAAAATAATGAAAAGAACCTTCCCATATCCCCTCTGCATGCCATCTAATAGTTTGTGACGTTCCTCTTTGAATTTATTGAAGCTGCCTGCTTCAACTATTTTTCTTTCTTTTTTTTTTTGAGGAAAACCATTGGAATTCAGGTGCAGAAGTTAAAACTGAATTATGTAATAGTTAAATAGATGTTGCAGACAGTATTACTTAAAACAAGGCATATTCTCCAATCTTAAAAAAAGTGCTTTTAAAAAAAAAATAACATATTGCTTAAAAATAAGAATAAACAATGAGTTTATTTTTTTTTCCAAATCATTGTGTCACTTCTTTTAAAACGTTCTAGTTTGATTTTTACTATAATTTTACTCTAATGCGGCTAATTACGTAAAAATTAAATCACTATTAAAACTTGATGCTTCTAATGCAGCTAGCATCTTACTTTTCTTCTAACTCTTTTATTGATGATCTTGATAAAGCCTCCTTCTATTCACAGTACACTCCATTCAATGCCTCCTGTAGTCTTCTGTCAAAAGGATGTGAGAAGTATTTTGAACAGTCTTGATAAAAAGAAAGGGCCAGATCGTGTTAGTATTTTTCCACTTGTTCACAAAACCCTTGCTCCTGTACTTACTCCTGGGCTGTGTGAACAAGTGGAAAAATACTAACAGGATCTATGAAAATTCAATGGAAATTCAATGGAAATTAACAAAATTCAATGGAAAAGTTTGAAACTCAGGCAGTTTCTCTCGACATTTAAATGGCTTTTAATCGCGTTAATGGCGCCTCCATAGCCAGGTGGGCAGGAGCAGCAGTGCGTAGCACACGCTTCTTGATTAGACCGGGGTTCAAGCCCGTGACCACCAAATACGGAGGATGCGGAAAGGTCAGGGAATAATCACCGCATATCCCTGGAGCAATATGGCCTGAGTTGCTAATGCTCCTAAAAACCAAACAACAATAATCGCGTTAGTTATAAAGATCTCCTAAATAAGCTTCCATCTTATGGTTTGCTAACTGTTTCTTTTAATTAGCTATCCAGTTTATTCTCTGACCACTGACTGCAGATTATGGTAGATGGCTCTTTGTCTTATCACTTCTCTACTAATGCTGGTGTTGTCCACAGTCCAGTTTTTTCACCCATTCTTTTCCTCCTTTTTTTTTTTTTTTTTTTATGGAAACACGAGAGGTATTAGAACCTATAGTACTTAGTACCATGCTTGGGTTGGAGATTAAGAAGATGAAAGAAGATATTTGTTAACGTTAGACTTGAACTTCTGTAGACTGTAATTTTCAGTAATTATGTATGAAGGAAGATTGTTCCAGAAAATGGCAGTTGAATGAATAAACGAGGAAGATGAAAAGTTTGTGCTGTGAGTTTGAAGTTGAATAGTAAATGGATGCTGTCTGGTGATGGCACGTGTTCGGACTGTTTTGAAAGAGAAAGCTGAAATTATAGAAGCCAATTCAGAGAACAGTGCCCATGGAACTGTAGAAAAGGCATGCAGCAGTAACAGTACGTCTACGAGACAGAGAGTGGAGAGACTCTGTTAGAGATGAGTCATTAAGTCACGTTTTCTACTCTTAGCCTGTTCAAAATCTAGTTTGGACTGATTAAAAACTGCTTTACAATTGTTACGAGCTTTGGTGTAGGCAGAAAATGAAACTGAAGAATTGGAAACTAGTCAATTACAATATGCAACATTCTTCTCTTGAACAGCCTTAGCACATTTATTGGAAAGTAAAGGACGAGATTTTAAAGTAGAGTGTGGAATAAAGGATTCCATTCCTTCAAGAATAATTTCACTGACACGATCTGAGCAAATGTTGACATCAGAAGTTTTGAAACAGTAATCCGACCGAGGAAAAGAAGAAAAGAAATCTCACAGGTCATCCCATTTTGCATTCTTGTAACGACAAACAATACGAGGTTGGGAATAGCCATGAGATAAAGGTTCCATTGGAGAAGAGACAATCACCAAGTTGTGATCTGAGGTGCCTAAAGGACCTCTCACTTTGACCGTGTACTTAGAAGGGCTGTTTGTGAGAAAAACGATCAAGTGTGTTGTCTGTATGTTTAGGATTGTCCAGTATTCTTGTCGGTAAATGAACAATCTGTGCAAGGTCATTAGTAATTGCAAAAGTGTCAGCATCTCAACCAGCTGAATCTCTGTGACTAGAAAATGGAAGCCAGATTGAGTTATGAGCATTAAAATCACCGAGGAAAATTACTTCACTGTTAGGAAAGTTGGACTGGATTAAGTCAAGTTGCAAAGAGAGGAAGTCAAAGAGTTCCAAGTGATTACTGGAGCTGGGAAACGGTAGAGACAACAGATGAATTTGACAAAATGAGGTAGAGAGATTATAAGCCTGAGAAGATCAAAAAGAGGAGATTCCAAATTACCAAGTCTCTGACAGGGAATATTGGAATGGACATATGCACAAGTACGATCTTTGAGGCGAAAGGAATCATACAGTGAATAATTTGGGCGACTGAAATGAGTAGTGGTTGAATCAACCGATAACTGAGATTCTATCAGAAAAAGTACATGGGGTTTGGCAGACTGTAAGTGGAAATGGACATCATTGAGATTAGAACTGAGACCATGTATATTTGTGAAATGAATTAGGAAGTATTTGGGTGGTTTAGATCTTTTCGCAGATAAGTTTACTTTATTAGTTTGACAATGCATGGTGTATTCGATAGTAAGAAAAAGTGGGAAGGGGGACATGCTGTATGGAGTAATGAAATTTTTGGATATGGCATACATGTGGTAAGAATATACCCAGATCCTTGACATAACATGGCCTCGACAATACAATGCCTCCTATATACACACTACTCGGATTTTCTCCAGTCACTATCTGACAGAGTAGAGGCAGCAAGATTATATACCAGCTGATCAGGAAGCCTCCTAGAGAGTTACCAATAGGTTCGGTCCGGCGTACAACTAGTAGATGGGCATACACCATTTTAGAGCTGTACCCTCTAAATGTAAGGAAGTTTGAATCTCGCTATGATGTTCATCATAACTTCAAAAGACATGAATCGTATTGCATGATGGAAGAGATGGGTTAGGGTTGACCAGAACTTAGCTCTGGAGATCAAAAATGGGTTCCTCCACTTCAAGCCTTCAATAAGCAAAGTGGTGGTATTACCCCTGTTGATGAGAGCCATCTACCACCTAGTATTGCCAGGTAACACATGGGGGGGGCATTCCTTCATGTAGTGTGGGCGCAACACCTTGACTCCTGCTTACGTTGGTTCACATCTTGGTGGTCACCCACAGTGTGCTTGCGCATGGGGGTTATACCCAGTATTACTAACAGCCCTGCCATCGTGAAGGTGCAAGCAGAGGATTTGGCTGTCACAGACTGTCCAGACTTCACCGAAATTGGGTCACTTGACTTGAATGTCACCCGAATATCAATTCCATCAACATTTTAGACTACCAGGTATCAAGCACAGCTTGTGTCTGATATCTGAGAGAATGCTTGCAACAGCCTCAAGGACCTCTTGTTTATTAATGACCTACTTCCATTGACAAGAAATCCTATCCGTAGTTTTGCTAATGCCGACCGGGCTAGCCGGGTGGGTAAAGTGCCTGCCTGGCAACCCAAAGGTCGCGGGTTAGAATCCCGCCTCGGGCTTGGATCAAATACTGCAAAAACCTTGGGAGGTGCATTATGGCAACAGAAGCTGATGCGCCAATAATGACAGCACACTGCATTCCACCTTCCAGTTTAAGAAAACTGCCTTGCAAAGCCAGCTTCAACTTCCCTTGAATATCTGTTACCAGTTCTTTAAATGCTGATAATTCTCCAGTGGAGCAAAGATAACTTACTTAATGTCAATCCTTCTAAAACCTAGTCCTGTTTTGTATCTCAAAAAAAGGACCTTTCTACTCCTATGCTTATTTTCAACTACACTCAGATTTCAAGACAAGATCACATATTGCTATTAGGGATTACCCCAACTTTTTCAAATCCACTGTACTATGGAATACTGTTCTCACATCTGGGGCAGTGTTCCCATAACTTCTCTCAGGTTTCTACCCTTCATTCAAAAGAATGGCAGTTAGGTTAATTAATGACCCATCTCTTAAAACGCTTCTCCACTCTCTGTCTCAGAAATTCTGCTTCTGCTGCAAATCTATGCTATAGATGCATCCATGGGCACTGATCTTCTATAATTTCCTTTCTCTCTATTTTCAAAACCAAGCTGAACACATGCTGCAACCAGTCAGCATCCATTTACTGTCCAACTTCGAACTCATAGAACAAACTTTTCTTATTCCTCATTTATTCCTTCAACTTCTGTTTTCTGAAAAAAATTTTCTACACATGTATTTCCTGAAAATTACAATGTACAGAAACTCAAGTCTGCAACATCTTCTTTCATCTTTTAACCTTCAACCCATGTACTAAGTACCACAGGCTCTAAATACTGTCCATGTTTGGGTTTCATAAAAAAAAATAATAAGAAATTAATAATTAGAAGCATTTATGCTGAAAGTTTTAATTTTTACAATTTTTTTTTTTATTTTTATTTTATTTTCACTTTCAGTTTTATAAAAAAAAAAATATATATATATATATATACATATATATATAAAAAGAAAGAAAGA
Source organism: Mastigoproctus giganteus (assembly GCF_048544385.1). Classification (NCBI taxonomy): domain Eukaryota; kingdom Metazoa; phylum Arthropoda; class Arachnida; order Uropygi; family Thelyphonidae; genus Mastigoproctus; species Mastigoproctus giganteus. The sequence goes on along the minus strand of NC_143578.1, from coordinate 137,217,232 downwards.
AATACAAAGAAACTTACGCTGCAGAGCCATCTCTCAGAAACTCATACAGCATGCCCACTTGTTTGAGCAACTGACTCATGGAAGAGCTAAAAAGAAATTCAACCTCTCTGTAACAATACATTACTTGTCAGCAAGACTGCCTTCTTATTTAGAATCATATGTAACAAAAACCATTTCATTTAGATCAGTGACCATCTGTGCTGGCCACTGTTCATCCCTTCACCCACATATCACTTTTCTCAGCTCCCTACAAACAGCCTGCTTGTTCTTTTGAGAAAGATGGAGAATAGTCCTCTTGATAATTCAGATTGGACAGACACTATGAAAGCCATACTGTGATTGCCTTATTGCTACACTCCCATCAAAAATGATCTTGCACTGCTCCTTTAACTATTCACTCTATTTTACCTGGGCAGAATTCTCTCCAGGGACAAACTTCTGTGTATGTAGTTTGAATCCCTCTTGTGAATGGGAGATCATTTGCACATTATCAATCTGTAGGGACTTTCCTGAATCTAAGGATGGTCCTAGCATTTAGCTTAAGGTTTGTTCATCTCTTTTGCTACTTCTTATAACATAAATGGATTGGCAGGATCAGCTCTAAGTGCACCATTAACAGGAGAGACTGTTTCTATAGGGATGGGATACACTTAAATAGAAAGGGTGCAAGAATATGGACTGATGCTATTGAGGCAGCGTTAGGTGGGTCGGAAAACTGCTAGCTTGGGGGGGGGGGATACACGGACTAATAGATTAACAGTAGCCACTGGCAGAGGTGAAAGTGATTCTTGCACTGCTTCTATTCGAATGAGCAGCAGCCTGAAAAACAAGGTGGAGGGGATTTCAGATATTGCTGGGAGTCATTGCAGAACAAGTAAATAGATGGACTGTGTTAGGGTAGCTAAGAATAAGAACAGGCGCATGTATACTTGTGTGCACACCAGTGCTAGGAGTTTTGTAAATAAATTTGATGAATTTCAGGTGATGGTCAAAACATCAAAGGCAGACAGTGTTGGGATATCAGAGACGTGGTGTCACACAGATATAAGGAATGCAGAATTGAAATTTGGGAAGTACAATGTGTGCAGAAAGGATAGACAAGATAGGAAGGGAGGAGAGATTATGCTATTAGCTAAGAAACATATAAAATCTAAGGAAGTGCAACCAGTTGATATTAGCATTAGTTGAGGCTTATGATGCAAGACAGCAAGCTTATAAAGCGTCAGCAAAAAAAACCAAAAAACTTCTCATTTCACCCATCCAGTCACTCCAAATGTTTGTCTAGTACAGCGTTAAATTTATTTAAGCTATTGACTTCCACAACAAAAGATGGAAGTCTGTTCCAGCAATCAACTACCTGCTGGTTAAAGGCAAACTTCCACACATGTATTCTACAACTGTCTTTCCTCAATTTGAATCTATGCCCTCTCAGGTTCTTAATCTGAGCAAGTGGAAGTATCCCATCAGCATTGAGCCTGCTCAAACCATTCAAGGCCTTATACACCTCAATCAGATCACTTCGCAGGTGCCTAGTTTCCTGATGCTGCAACTTGCAGGACTTAAGCCTTTCATCGTAAGCACATCCCTCTGTTCCTCCCAACCTTGTTGCCATTCTCTGTACTCATTCTAGCAACTCTACATCCTTCCTAAAATGAGGCCTCCAGACCTGTATACAGTACTCAAGGTGTGGCCTGACGATTGCCTTATACAATGGTCAGGCCACACCTAGTACTATATACAGGTCTGGAGGCCTCATTTTAGGAATGAGGGGGGACAGTGTAGCGTTGAGTCAGTTTGCTGTGACATAAACACTGGCAAAGCAAAATTGAGAGTAGAAGTATGTTATAGGCCTAATGACTCGAATGAGTATAATGAACAACTGTACAGAGAAATACAGTGGGCCAGTAAATCAGATTGTCTTGTAATGGGGGATTTTAATTTCTCAGATATTGAGTGCAACTTGGTGTTGTTATTGTTATTTGGTTTTTTAGGAGCATTTGCAACTAAGGCCACATTGCTCCGGGATATGCGGTGGTCATTCCCTGACCTTTCCGCATCCTCCATATTTGGTGGTGACGGGCTCGAACCCCGATCTAATCAAGAAGCGTGTGCTATGCACTGCTGCTCCTTCCCACCTGGCTACGGAGGCGCCTAGTGGAACTTGTGAGTTGGCCACTCACACACTAGTAAAGCTTGTGTGCATTTATTGGATGATTGTTTTTTTTTTTTTTAAAGCAGCATGTTCAGGAGGTAACCAGAGGGAGTAATACTCGTGATCTGATTATCAGTAATGATTCTTCATGCATTAAGAATCTGCAAATAAATGGACCACTAGATGACAATGATCACAGTGTGCTGATGTGGGATTTACTCAAAGATATAATTACCATCAGGGGTAAAGGGAAAGGTTTTTGCTTTCCCTTTACTGTTCGGTTCCCTTTCCCTTTACTGTTCTGTAGATCATCTGTTCATTTGCTGTTCTGACTTGAGACAATTTTTCCAGTTTCAGTTGGCTCAGGTGAACGGAATTTTTCAAAATTAAAATATATGAAAAATTATTTCAATGTTTCAACAATGACTCTCTAATTTGGCAATAATTTTAATGGAAGGTGATCATTTGGAACAAATAAAAATAAATGAAATAATAAGTTTGCATCTTTTAAAGCAAGGAAACATAGATTTGTATAATTTTTTTAAAGAAAGACATTATAATTTTCCTTTTATTTTATTATTGCGATAGAATACGATTACTGTGATTTAGAATTTAAAGTTTATTTCCAAAATGATTTTCTTATTTTTGTTTGTTGTTTCATTATATTATATGTGCGATATGTTGCAATTCTTTTCTTTTTCAATAAATTAATAATAATTATTTACATCTTATTTTATTTTTTAATCAAAATATTTGGGGGGGGGCAAATTGGATTGAATTACTGGCGGCCCTGTACCCATAGACTGGAAATGTGCAAATTTGACCCCAATTCACAAAGGAGGAACAAAGGGTGACACAAGTAATTACAGACCTGTTACTTCAACTTCTGTTCTGGGAAATTAAGGGATCATCTAGACAAGACTTCAGTGATAGTTCAGACACAGCATGGGTTTGTTAAGGGAAAGTCGTGTCTGACCAATTTGATTCGATACTATTATGTGGTCACAAAGGAAGTGGATGTAAAGTATAATTTTGATATCATATACAGTACTTGGATCTTAGGAAGGCTTTTGATATTATTGAATATGGAAGACTGCTCTACAAATTGTGGCACTGTGGCAAATTGCTGATATGGATAAAGGGATGGTTGAGTGGGAGAAGACAGAGTGGTAATCAATGCACACTGCTATTTACAGACTAATGTTATTAGTCAAGTCCCCCAGGGTTCAGTGTTGGGTCCATTGTTGTTTTCTGTAGTTATTAATGATACTGATGAAGATATATCAGGTTTAATTTCTAAGTTTGCAGATGATACAAAGGTTGGCAGGGTTGTTAATGAAAATACACTACTGCAACAGGATCTAGAAAAGTTGAGCAGATGGGCTGAGAAGTGGCAAGTTTAGCATTAACAAATGTAAAGTACTGCATATGGGTAGCAGTAACCCCAGAGTAATGTATCAACTGTGTGGCACTACACTCAGGGTGGTAAAGAATGAAAAGGACCTGGGGGTAATTGTGCAGTCAGATATGAAGTTTTTTGAGCAGTGCAGACAATCTGTAAGAGTGGCTCATGGTGTTTTGTCAATGAGATACAGGAATTTTTCTAGCCGGGATAAAGGGGTGATATCCCCTAGTATAAGGCAATGATCAGGCTAAACCTTGAGTACTGTATATGGGTCTGGAGGCCTCATTTTAGGAAGGACGTAGAGCTGCTGGAATGAGTACAGAGAAAGGCAACAAGATTAGTGAATGAAACAAAGGGTTGCTCTTACAAAGAAAGACTTAATTTTTGCAAATTACAGTGTCTGGAGATTAGGCATTTGTAAGGTGATCTGACTGAAGTGTATAAAGCCTTGAATGGTTTGAGCAAGTTCAATGCTGATGGGATTCTTCTTCTTGCCCAGATTAATCATCTGAGAGGACATAAGTTCAAATTGAGGAAAGACAGTTGTATAAATATATGAGCACAAATTTTCCTGTAGATAGCGGGTGGTTGATTTCTGGAACAAACTTCCATCTGTCGTTGTAGAAGTGGACAGCTAAATAAATTCAAGGCAGAACTAGACAAACATTTGGAGTGAATGGATGGGTGAAATAGGAAGTTTTTTTTTTTTTTTTTTTTTCTTGCATCCATTGAACTTCCAGTCAGTATTAGACAGAAGTCTGCTATCCCCATCTCTAACAAGATCTTTATGTATGAATGATAATACAAACTACTTATTCTGTAAAGGAACATTAACAGTAATATCACTAATTTAAGTAGACCAATGTGATTCATCTTATAAGCCTCAGGCTTCCTTTCACCATATGGCTAATGATGATGATGATGATAATAAACAAGCATTAGAAGGAAAAGGAATGAATTTATATCTCATCTCCCTGAAATAACTTAATTAAAACTAATTTTACGCTGTGATTGTGTGTCTTCTAAAAAAATTATAGTCATCTCATGCATTTTCTTCTCTGCCACTAAAACTTATCAGTTCAACTGACATTCATTTTAGTCTAAAGCTTGAAAAATATTTCTCAGCTGATAATAAAATATTCTTAGCTGATATGTTCTCACTTTCCTGAATACTTCCAATTTGGCTGTTATATTTCTTAACAACAAGAGTTGGCCCTATTAAAGTTTCAAAAACTTCTGAGCCTATTATGATCAACCTTTGCAAAAACAAAACCCTTTTTTTTATTCTTGACAATAATTACATATTTGAATAAATCCTACGTCAATATAATATGATTAAAGAAACTCACACTTGGATTACAGAATATATACAGCACATAAGGAAAAAAAAACCTTTGTAGCATAAGTTACTCAGATGACATTTGCTGAAATTCAGAGAGATAACATCTCTCACAAAAGAGAAATTACAAAAGCTGCTCCCATCCAATTATAGTCATATAAAAAGTGAACCTCAGTGATTCAAGAATGACTGGAGTAATTATACAAACAAATAATATAAGAAACAGTTGGTCTGAATACAAGAATTAAAATTGGCTTGAAGATATACAGTACATGAATTTCAGGAAAGCTATTGATACTGTTGCACATAAAAGTTACACTTCTCACCATGTGTACGCCATATCCAAAAATTTCATTACTTCATACAGCATGTCCCACCCACTTTTTCTTACTATTGAATACACCATGAATTGTCAAACTAATAGGATAAGCTTGTCTGCAAAAAGATCTAAACCTCCCAAACACTTCCTAATTCATTTCACAAATATACGTGGTCTCAATTCTAATCTCAATGATGTCCATTTCCACTTGCAGTCTGCCAAACCCCACGTACTTTTTCTGACAGAATCTCAGTTATCAGTTGTTTCAACCAATGCTCATCTCAGTTGCCCAAATTATTCGCTGTATGATTCCTTTCGCCTCAAAGGTGGTACTTGTGCATATGTCCATTCTGATATTCCCTGTCTGAGACTTGGCAATTTGGAATCTCCTCTCTTTGATCTCCTCTGGCTTAAAATCTCTCTACCTCATTGTGTCAAATTCATCTGTTGTCTCTACCGTTCTCCCAACTCCACTAATCACATGGAGTCTTCGACTTTCTCTCTTTGCAACTTGACTTTCTCCAGTCCAACTTTCCTAACAGTGAGTTAATTTTCCTTGGTGATTTTAATGTTCACAACTCCAGCTGGCTTCCGTTTTCTAGTCACACCGACCTGGCTGATCGGCATGCTGAGGCTTTTGCAATTACTATTGACCTTGCACAGTTTGTTCATTTACCAAAAAGAATACCGAACAATCCTAACCATACAGCCAACACGCTTGATCTTTTTCTCACAGACAACCCTTCTAAGTATACGGTCAAAGTGAGAGGTTCTTTAGGCACCTCAGATCACAACTTGGTGATTGTCTCTTCTACAATGGAGCCTTTATCTCATGGCTATTCCCAACCTCGTATTGTTTGGCATTACAAGAATGCAAAATGGGATTACCTACGAGACTTCTTTTCTTCTTTTCCTTGGTCGGATTACTGTTTCAAAACTTCTGATGTCAACGTTTGCTCAGATCGTGTCAGTGAAATTATTCTTGCAGGAATGGAATCCTTTATCCCACACTCCACTTTAAAATCTGGTCCTTTATCTAAACCTTGGTTTTCCAATAAATGTGCTAGGGCTGTTAAAGAGAAGAACGTTACATATCGTAATTGGCTTGTTTCTAATTCTTCAGTGTCATTTTCTGCCTACACCAAAGCTCGCAACAATTGTAAAGCAGTTATTAATCAGTCCAAACTAGAGTTTGAACAGGCAAAGAGTAGAAAATTCGCTTCTTGCCCTAATGGTAGCCGAGCATTCTGGTCTCTTGCCAAAGCTTTGGCTGCAACTTTTGCCCATCTCTGCTCCCACCTCTGTCCAAACCAAATAGTTCTGTTATCACTTCAGCCAATGATAAAGCTGACCTGCTAGCATCCCATTTTTCTTCCAACTTGTGTATTAATGATCTTGGTGAAACACCTCCCACCATTCCCAACACGCTCCATTCAATGCCTGCTGTGGTCTTCCATCAAAAGGATGTCAGAAGGATTTTGACGAATCTTGATGCTAAGAAAGCTCCAGATCCCGATGGTATTTCTCCACTTGTTCTCAAAACCTGTGCTCCTGAACTTACTCCTGTTCTTTGCCGCCTTTTTTCACTTCCTTATTCCAAAGGTGTTTTTCCTTCTCGCTTGGAAATTTGCTCATATCCAGCCAGTTCCTAAAAAAGGGTGACATCCCTCCCATCCAATTATCGTCCCATTGCAATTACTTCTATTCTTTCTAAAGTAATAGAGAAATCAATTAATCGCCAACTCTTAAACTACCTAGAAACCTTCTGTCTGATCAACAATCGCCAGTATGGATTCCATGAGTGTCGATCCACTGGTGATATTCTGGCTTATGTTACCCATTTATGGACTAATTCAATGGAGCAGTTCGTTGAAACACAAGCAGTTGCTCTTGACATCTCGAAGGCTTTCAATCGTGTTTGGCATAACGGTCTTCTAAACAAGCTTCCATCTTATGGTTTGCCAACTGTTTTTTGTAATTGGTTATCCAGTTTTCTCTCTGATCGCTCACTGAGGGTGATGGTAGATGGCTCTCTATCTTCTAACTTCTCCACTAATGCTAGTGTCCCCCAAGGGTCAGTTCTTTACCCCACTCTTTTCCTCTTGTATATTAATGACCTTTTTCCATTGACTGGAAATCCTATCCATAGTTTTGCCAATGATAGCACATTGCATTCCACTTTCCATTTCGAGAAACCTTGCCCTGCTCAATCAGCTTCAACTTTTTGAAAATCTGCTACCAATTCCTTAAATGCCAATCTCCAGGTAATTCTCCAGTGGGGGAAAGACAACTTAGTTGATTTCAATCCTTCTAAAACTCAGTCTTGTCTTATCTCGCAAAAAGGATTCTTCTGCTCCTATACTTATCTTTGGTGACACTCCGATTTCTAGGCAAAATGATATATCTGTTTTGGGGATTACCCTGGCTTCTAATCTCTCTTGGCACAAGCACATTACAAATATTGCTTCCTCTGCATCTAAAAAAACTTGGTTTTCTCTTACGCTGTCGCTTTGGAATATTGTTACCACATCTGGGTTGGTGCCCCCAAAACCTCTCTCAGGCTTTTTGACTCTGTTCAGAAGAGGGCAGTTAGGTTAATTAATGATTCATCTCTAAAGAGTCTCTCCACTTGCTGTCTCATAGACGTACCTACAGATATTTCCATGGGCACTGTTCTTCTGAATTATCTTCTATAATTCTCACTCTCTCTCTCTCTCTTTCAAAACAGTCAGAACACATGCCGCCACCAGCCAACATTCATTTACTGTCCAGCTTCAGACTCACAGAAACAACTTTTCATCTTCCTCATTTATTCATTCAACTTCCATTTTCTGGAACAACCTTCCTTCATACGTATTTCCTGAAAATTACAATCTACAGAAGTTCAAGTCCAATGTCAACAAAAATCTTCTTGCATCGTCTCAACCTCCAACCCAAGCACAATACTAAGTACTATAGTAGGTTCTAATACCTCTCGTGTTTGGGGTTTATATTAAAAAAAAAAAAAAGAGAGAGATTGCTGTAGAAATTGGAACATTGTGGCATTAAGGGCAAATTACTGCTATGGATAAAGGGATGGTTCAGTGGGAGAGGTCAAAGAGTGGTTATTAATGGACAATGCACTTTGTGGATTTATTACTGGAGACCCCAGGGTTCAAAGATGAACCCACTGTTGTTTTCTATAGTTGTTAACGATATTAAACGATGTCCAAGTTTTTTTTTTTTAATGAAAACCCCAAACATGAAAGGTATTAGAACCTATAGTACTTAGTATTGTGCATGGATTGAAGGTTCAGTAGAAGAAAGAAGATAATTGTTGACATTAGACTTGAATTTCTATCGATTGTAATTTTCAGGAAATACATGTAAAGGGAGATACAGGGGGAGGGAAACACATGTTTGTTCCAAAAAATGGAAGTTGAAGGAATAAATGAGGAAGAAGAACAATTGGTTCTGTGAGTTTGAAGATCTAGAGTAAAAGTATGCTGACTGGTTACAGCACGTTTGGAATGGGTTACAGCACGTTTGGAATTCAGAAGAACAGTGCTCATAGAAGTATCTATAGAAAAGGCATGCAGCGGAAACAGAATGTCTATGGAACAGAGTGGCTTTGTAAAAGATGAGTTATTAATTAACAAAGCATAACCTAACCTAATCTAATCTAAGTTTACAGGTTCAATATCTGATTTGAATTCTATGCAGTAATAGATTAAAATAAAATCTGTGATCAACTGGGTCAAGTATTTTAACTTGTACTTTACAAGACATTTGGCAAAGATGAAAAAATAAATAAAACTGGAATAATGAATCTAGTTAAAAAAACTAAAAATTAAAAAAGGGGTAAAAATTACAAGTGGGGAAAGAGAGGAGTTAGTAGAGGGATAAGAAATTATGGATATCAGGATTACTGGGAGGGCAATAATAACGAAAAGAAAAAAAAAATTACAATCAAGTTTATTACAGATATAATTACAGAAAATAAATGCAAAGTGTAGAAAAAAATTACACTACTCACCTTAATTAATGCACTAGTAGTAAAAATTTTATCAGCCCACTGTAAGTTTCTCCAGAGTCCCATTACCTGAAGATGTAAAGCATCAAGTTTATTAAACATTAATGTACATGATTTTGCAATAGCCTTATGTGAGTACTGAACAACTCATACTGTGAAGCACAAATCAACTGACACTGTTGAAGGAAAAGTAAAAATTACCTTTGTGTTACAATGTAAACAAAAAGAACTGCTTCTAAAGGAGAAGTATGCTGCTCTTTATCTGTCTCTTCATTAATGAGTAACTAGGTACCATCACTGTGGAATCTAAAAACCCATGATGAAATATTTCAACAATTCGAGAGATGCCCAAGGGCGTCATCTACTTGCCATATGTTTATTTAACTTGTATATTAATTATATATTTAAAACATTTATGGCTGTAATTCTCCTGTAATGGCTGTAATTCTTCCATTAATGTTAATTTGTTTTAGTTTGAATTATTTTCTTATAATAGTTGATATGAGCTCATTGTGTGATTAGAATTTCATTGAGATTAGCTTTCATTCGGCTCTTAAGAGTGACACAAACTCTAAAAGTATTTAGATTTATCCTACTGAAACCACAAGTTGGTCTCAATTACCCGGGAATACTATAGCAGGAGCTCTTGAACTGTGGCTCTAGTACAAAGTAGTACACAGATATACCTTATAGGAACAGGATCACTTGATAGAACTTTTGTGTGATGAAGAACTTCAGAACAAGTTTGTAATATAAAATTTGCCAAATTTTTATTTAAAATAAGTAATGAACACTTTATATAGTTACTCATTTTATTTTATTTTTTGGGGGAGGGAACCTATGGCTTCCTTGCACTATATGGCTAATACTTATTTCAGACAGCTTTTGAAATTTTTACTGCATTTCAGCACATTATATTTCTGTGAAATAAGGTGTTCAGTTATGCAGCATCATTAAAAACAAATATAGAAACCATTATGCAACTTAAGTCCTAATTGCTATTAAAACTAACTAAGAACTCCAACATAATGGTCCTTGAGGTTGTCACAGACATTCTCTCAGATATGCCAGACAAGCTGTACTTGCTACCTGGGAATCTAAAACGCTGAAGGAACTGATATTTGGGTGACACTCAAGTCAAGTGGACCCAATTTCGGCGAAGTCCGGACGATCTGTGACAGCCAAATCCTCTGCTTGCACCTTCACGATGGTGGGACTGTTAGTAATCCTGGATATCACCTCCATGCACAAGTACATGGTGGGTGGCCACCCAGGTGTGAACCAACGTAAGCAGGGGTTGAGGTGTGGCGTCCACACCACATGGAGAAATGCCGCCCCCCTATGTTACCAGGCAGTACTAGGTGGTAGATGACTCTCATCAACCGGTGAAATACCACCACTTTGCTTATTGGAGGCTTGAAGTGGTGGAACCCATGTTTAGTCTCTACAGCTAAGTTCTGGTAAGTTTGCTATCTTTTCCATCATGCAGTATGATTGATGACTTTTGAGGTTATGATGAATGTCGTGGCGAGATCCAATATTATTTACATTTTGAGGGTATAGCTCTAAAATGGTGTTTACAGGCCGGCCGCTAGTTAGTACACCGGACCAAACCTATTGGTAACTCTCTAGAATGCTTCAAGAACAGCTAGTGTATAATCTTGCTACCTCTACTCTGCCAGATAGTGACTGGAGGGAGTCCGTGTAGTGTGTATGCGGGGAGAATTGTCAAGGCCACATTATGTCAAGGATCTGGGTATATTCTTACCACGTGTATGCCATATCCAAAAATTTCATTACTTCATACAGCATGTCCCACCCACTTTTTCTTACTATTGAATACACCATGAATTGTCAAACTAATAGAGCAAGCTTATCTGCGAAAAGATCTAAACCTCCCAAGCACTTCCTAATTCATTTCACAAATATACGTGGTCTCAATTCTAATCTCAATGATGTCCATTTCCACTTGCATTCTGGAAAAAACCCATGTACTTTTTCTGACAGAATCTCAGTTATCAGTTGATTCAACTACTGCTCATCTCAGATGCCCAAATTATTCGCTGTATGATTCCTTTCGCGCCAAAGGTGGTACTTGTGCATATGTCCGTTCTGATATTCCCTGTCTGAGACTTGGCAATTTGGAATCTCCTCTCTTTGATCCTCTCTGGCTTAAAATCTCTCTACCTCATTGTGTCAAATTCATCTGTTGTCTCTACCGTTCTCCCAACTCCACTAATCACTTGGAGCTCTTCGACTTCCTCTCTTTGCAATTTGACTTTCTCCAATCCAACTTTCCAAACAGTGAGGTAATTTTCCTTGGTGATTTTAATGTTCACAACTCCAGCTGGCTTCCGTTTTCTAGTCACACCAACCCATCTGGTCAAGATCCTGAGGCTTTTGCAATTACTAATGATCTTGCACAGATTGTTCATTTACCTACAAGAATACCGGACAATCCTAATCATACAGCCAATATGCTTTAACTTTTTCTCACAAACAACCCTTCTAAGTACACGGTCGAAGTGAGAGGTCCTTTAGGCACTTCAGATCACAACTTGGTGATTGTCTCTTCTCCAACGGAACCTTTATCTCATGGCTATTCCCAACCTCGTATTGTTTGTCGTTACAAGAATGCAAAATGGGATGACCTGCGAGATTTCTTTTCTTCTTTTCCTCGGTCGGATTACTGTTTCAAAAGTTCTGATGTCAACGTTTGCTCAGATCATGTCAGTGAAATTATTCTTGCAGGAATGGAATCCTTTATCCCACACTCCACTTTAAAACCTTGGTTTTCCAATAAATGTGCTAAGGCTGTTCAAGAGAAGAATGTTGCATATCGTAATTGGCTTGTTTCTAATTCTTCGGTTTCATTTTCTACCTACACCAAAGCTCACAACAATTGTAAAGCAGTTTTTAACCAGTCCAAACTAGAGTTTGAACAGGCTAAGAGAAGAAAACTTGCTTCTTGCCCTAATGGCAGCCGAACATTCTGGTCTCTTGCCAAAGCTATTGGCCGCAACTTTTGCCCATCTCTGCTCCCACCTCTGTCCAAACCAAATGGTTCTGTTGTCACTTCAGCCAAGGATAAAGCTGACCTGCTAGCATCCCATTTTTCTTCCAGCTCATGTATAAATGATCTTGGTAAAACACCTCCCATCATTCCCAACACGCTCCCCATTCAATGCCTCCTGTGGTCTTCCGTCAAAATGATATCAGAAGGATTTTGACGAATCTTGATGCTAAGAAAGCTCCAGGTCCTGATGGTATTTCTCCACTTGTTCTCAAAACCTGTGCTCCTAAACTTACTCCTATTCTTTTCCGCCTTTTTTCATTTTCTTATTCCAAAGGTGTTTTTCCTTCTCGCTTGGAAATTTGCTCATATCCAGCCAGTTCCTAAAAAAGGGTGACAAATCCCTCCCATCCGATTATCCTCCCATTGCAATTACTTCTACTCTTTCTAAAGTAATGGAGAAATCAATTAACCACCAACTCTTAAACTAAAAGCAAGCAGTTGCTCTTGACATCTCGAAGGCTTTCAATCGTGTTTGGCATAACGGTCTTCTAAACAAGCGTCCATCTTATGGTTTGCCAACTGTTTTTAGTAATTGGTTATCCAGTTTTCTCTCTGATCGCTCACTGAGGGTGATGGTAGATGGCTCCCTATCTTCTAACTTCTCCACTAATGCCGGTGTCCCCCAAGGTTCAGTTCTTTCCCCAACTCTTTTCCTCTTGTATGTTAATGACCTTCTTCCATTGACTGGAAATCCTATCCATAGTTTTGCCGATGATAGCATATTGCATTCCACTTTCCATTTTGAGAAACCTTTCCCTGCTCAATCAGCTTCAACTTTTTGAAAATCTGCTACCAATTCCTTAAATGCCGATCTCCAGGTAATTCTCCAGTGGGGGAAAGACAACTTAGTTGATTTCAATCCTTCTAAAACTCAGTCTTGTCTTATCTCGCAAAAAGGATTCTTCTGCTCCTATGCTTATCTTCAGTGACACTCCGATTTCTAGGCAAAAGGATATATCTCTTTTGGGGATTACCCTGACTTCTAATCTCTCTTGGCACAAGCACAAATACTGCTTCTTCTGCATCTAAAAAACTTGGTTTTCTCTTTCGCTCTCGGCGTTACTTTTCTTCCAAACAGCTGCTCACTCTGTATAAATTGCAAATCCGCCCTGCCATGGAATATTGTTCCCACATCTGGGGTGGTGCCCCGAAAACCTCTCTCAGGCTTCTTGATTCCATTCAGAAGTGGGCAGTTAGGTTAATTAATGATTCATCTCTAACAGAGTCTCTCCACTCGCTTTCTCATAGACGTACTGTTTCTGCTGCATGCCTCTTCTACAGATACTTCCATGGGCACTGTTCTTCTGAATTGGCTTCTATAGTTCCCACTCTCTCTTTCAAAACAGTCCGAACACGTGCCGCCACCAGCCAACATCCATTTACTGTCCAACTTCAAACCGACAGAACCAACTTTTCATCTTCCTCATTTATTAATTCAACTGCCATTTTCTGGAACAACCGTCCTTCATACGTATTTCGTGAAAATTACAATCTACAGAAGTTCAAGTCCAATGACAACAAATATCTTCTTTCATCTTCTCAACCTCCAACCCAAGCACAGTACTAAGTACTATAGGTTCTAATACCTCTCGTGTTTGGGGTTCACATAAAAAAAAAATAAAGTTATTTTGAATTAAACAAGCTTCGCTATTGCATTAAGTTTTAATTATATTGTAAGATAAATTAAATGTTAATGCCTCTTGTTTAACAAAAAAGTTAACTTCAATTAACTTTTTGGACAACATTTAGTTTTAAGCTCAAACTTAATCCTTTAGTGTTCTATAGATTTCCATTGTAGTGGTTCACAAACCTGAGTGTTTTTGATTTGCTAGTACGAAAATGAAAAATACTGAGAAACCCTCTACTAGAGACTAGCGGTTCTCCTACTTTTTAAAAAAATTATGCCCATTCAGTCACTACTACTAATGAGAATGTTCCACTTGAACAATGTTACTAATGGCTGTAATTCTCCCATTAATGTTAATTTGCATTAGTGGTAATTTTTAAATGTTATAAAGTGAACTGTAAATGTTAAATGGTTTAAATGTTATAAAGTGAACTATAAAGTGTTGATAAGTGTGGCATAACTGCAGCTTTGGTGCAAGAATTGGGATTTAATGAAATGGTGTAACCTTACAAGTTGGAAAACCAAGACTTTATGATTTTATATAGCTGTTCTAAAAGAGAATCACAAGATTCCACATGAATATAAATATGTATTAACATATTATGCTTCACAGCTTGATAACTGCTATACACATGGCTGTGTGTGAGTAGGATATGGTGGTGTATGCTGCATATACTCTGCTTTTTTCAAGCAAATGGCATAAACATTTACCTTTTAATTACTGTTGATGTGATGTTTTGCCTATAGTTTATCTACTATATTTTTTGGTATATGCTTTGCTCATTTTTATATACCTCCATGTTTTTCTTACAATTGCAGTCCTGGCTGTAATAATGGAGTTGGCGTTCAGAGAGAGTGAATGTGGGGAAGTGTGATCTGGAGTTATATTCAAGAAGACTGAAGACTGGATTAAGAGATTACTGAATTTTATTTTTGTTTTTTCTTAATTTGTTTAAATGTCTCGTAATTATCTTTTCTTTCCATAATTTTATAAATGCATACGTGTTGTTCAATAAAGAATGGTCATAATTTTTCATGAACAATTGTACTGCATGCTATTTCTAGCTGGGCTACAAATTTAAGACCAGCTGAGCTGAGAATTCAAGACCAAACCAAGCTGCATCACATATCAACTTTATGGATGTGACATACAAGAAACAGTTTGCTACTCTCAAATTCTGTTTCTGTCTCAAGAAAACATTCGCTGAAGCATATGAAATGTTAAAAGAGCCTTATGGCAAATCTACATTTCCATATAGTATAGCTCACAGGTGATTTGGAATGTTTAAAGATGGAATTTGAATCACAAAATTCAGCAGTTCTGGAGCTCCAACTGCTGCTGTTACCACAGAAACCATAAAAGCTGAATGTCCTTTGATTACCACTCTGTCTTGTCCCACTCTACCATCCTTTTATCCATAACAGCAACTTGCACTTAATGCCACACTGCTCCAATTTGTACAGCAACAGTATCAAAAGGTTTCCTGAAATCCAAGTATATGTCAAAAGTATTTTTTTGCACCCTTTAGACCACATCGTAGTAATCAAACAGATTAGTCAAGCAAGGTTTCTCTTTCACAAACCCATGCTGTGTTTGAAGTATAATTGTGGCCTTGTATAGATGATCCTGCATTACTTCTTTTACCAGTGACTCCATTATTTTTGCTGGAACAGAAATTAACCTAACAGGTCTGTAATTACTCGAGTCACACTTTGATCCCCTTTGTGTATTGGGAATACGTTTACACATCCCCAGTCTGTGCGGACCACTCCTGAATCCAAGGATGCTTTCAACTTTACAGTTGAAAGCATCCTTGGATTCAGGGGTGGTCCGCATTATGGCTTAGGGTTTGCTTACTTCCTTCTGTGCCTCCATTAATACAACTGGATAGATTCCATCCACCTTAGGTGCCTTTGTTATGTTTAACTTCAGCAATTTCTCCTCCACTTTGTTCTTATTACAAAATCATTTAGCTCCCTCTTAAAGTTTAATAAGCTGCTGGCCTCCACTTCCTTACAGAAGTCCTCATGCATAAATGTAGATGCAGAATACTCATTCAGTTTGTCATCAACCTGAGCAGAATCATCAACAGTCAAACCATCATTATCAATTGGACCAATTTGATTAATCCCCTTTCTCCTAGAGTTTACATAAGTAAAGAATTATTTGCTGTTTTTCTTTGAATCCTGTGCCAAAGATTTCTCGTAATCTGCCTTTGCTTCCATGACCTCCTTTGTGACTTGATTACATACTAGCTTTTATCTACCATATGCTTTTGTCACCCAATAATTAATATGCATCCCATGCACTTTTCTTCTCTGCCACAAGTTTCATCAATTCATCTGACATCCATTTATGAGATTTATATCTTGAAGAATATTTCTTAGTTGGTATTAAATGCTTAGTAGCTTCTTTGATTAAATCCTTGAATGCTTCTAATTTAGAATTTGCTGATGGTAACTTCATCAGTTGGTCCCACTGTATAGAATTTAAAAACTGTCTGAGACTACTGCAGTCAACTTTATGAAAGCAAAAAACTACTCCCTTTATCATTGATGGTAGTTATACCTTTAAGTAAATTTAAGTAATTAAATTATAAATCAATAGACTGTGATCACTGCCACCTAGTGATTCTTAATGCATGAATAATCACTGTTGGTAATCAGATCCAGAGTATTACTCTCCCATGTTGCCTCTCTAACATGTTGCTGGATAGATCCCATCTAGTGTGTGAATGATTTTAACTTATCAATATCTGATAAGTTAAAATCCCCCATTGCCTTGTAATGGGGGATTTTAACCCGATTTACTTGCCCACTCTATTTCTCTGTACAGCTGTTTGTTGTATTCATCAGAGTCATTAGGCCTATAACACACTCCTGCTCTCATTTTTGCTTTCCCAGTGCTTCTGTCATACCAAACTGACTCAACATTGCACTGTCCACCAATGTCAATTGGCTGCACTTCCTTAGATTTTATTTGTTTTTAACTAACATCATAACCTTGCCTCCATTCCTATCCTTTCTGTACACATTGCGTTCCCCAAATTCCAATTCTGCACAGCTTATATCTGTGTGACACCATTCTGAAATCATAAAAATGTCTGCATTGATGCCTTGACCACACTTCAAATTCATCAAATTTATTTACCAAACTCCTAGTGTTGCTGTACATGCAAGTATACATTCACTTGTTCTTACTCTACATTAACCTAACACAGCCCATGTGTTTACTTGTTTCATGATGACTCCCAGCAGTTCTTGAAATCCCCAGCCGCTGTTCATTCCAATAGAAGCAGTCTAAGAATCATTTTCATTTCTGCCTGAAGCTATTGTCAATCTATACCCCCCCCCCATAGCAAATATTTTTGCACCATTTCTATTTAAGTGTATCCTATCTCTGTAAAAGCAGTCTCTCCTGTTAACAAGCACAGATCAAGCTAAAAAAAAAATTCAACCCCACGAACCTTGCACAATTTCTCCAAGGCTGAATTGATTAATAAGGCTCTCATCGTATATTCCCTCCTATTGTGTCTGGGCAGAATTACAGACACTTTCAAATTTAACCCTAACTTGCAACATTTTTTGAATTTGCCCTATACTAGTTAAGTAAGTCTCCTGCTTTTAATATCTTTAGTGCCAATGTGTATGACAATATCACCTTTTTTTTGTCCTTAAAAGATGATATCTGCTCAACGTTTTCTCCCAATAGACATACCCTAGTCCTATTCCACCTGTATTTTTTGCACAACATAATTCCCATTTCTTTGACAACAAATAGCTCCTGTGGGATCAGTGCATTCTGCCTTGGAGGGGTGTTGCCACTGTGTTGCCTGATGATCAGGTTTAAGCTCTGGTATTGATGTGGGTAGCTGTGAGCTTGATGGGTCCCCCAATTTAATTCCTCTGAGGGCATCTACCCTGTTCATGAAGCTGTTATAAAGGCCCATAATAATACTGAGCTAGGGCTCACAATACCAGTCAAAATCTTAATACTGGTATTTTGGTATTTTAATTTATGAAACCGGGATACTGGTATTAGTGGTATTTCAAAAAAAAAAAAATTGTTCTCAATAAATTTTGATGAAAATTAGGTACAAAAAAGTAAGGAAAAAACAAGTAATTACTTGATTTCATGTTTAAATCAAACTTTTATTATGATAAATGACATGACAAAATTACAATATTCTGAAAAAAAAAAAAATTAAACATAACAGTTATTCTAAAAACAAAAAAATATACATATTGATACTGTAAATTTAGTTATGCTTAAGCATCCACACTACTTCTCCGAATAAAGTGAGCTCTTAAGAAGCATTATTACATAATCGATAGTATAATTATTTAAAATGGTTTTAATTTTGGCATATATTTGATTTACAGAAGAAAATGCCCTTTTGGATGCTATGCTGGATGGTGCTATTGTACTGAGATAATCATAGACAAGTTGCAGGTTACTCTTCCCTCCCCCCATTCCCTCATCTTCAAAAAATTTTATTTTCTTTTTATCAAAAATAAAAAAATATTTCCTTTTTGACTTTTTATGGCAATATATCCGTATTAACAAAAGGAAGGGATTGACATTTGAGCTTGGTGAGGAAACCAGATCTGAGTTGTGGAAGGGGGGGGGGGAGTTATTTATTTATTAATTTTAATTTTTATTTCCCTGTACCTTAGTATTGCCGTTCAGTGGCAATTGTTGTTATTATTTTCGTACAACAGCTCCTCTCAAGCACTAAGGCCCGCAAGCTACCTGAATGTGTTAAAATATCAGAATTTCGAGGAGCTGAGGGATTTTCTCATATAATATATATTATTTATTATATTATATGACATCCATTTAGGCCTAAACCTTGAACAATATTTCTTAGTTAGTATGTAAAGCCTGGTAGCTTCCAAGATTAATTCTTTGAATGCCTCCCATTTTGAATTTGCTGTTGGTAACATCATCAGTTGGTTCCACTGTATAGAATTTAAATACCACCGTAGTTGCCTTTAGAAAGCAAAAACCCTTCCCTTTACCCTGATGGTAGTTACCTCTTTGAGTAAATCATATAAAATCTGTAAATCTGTAAAAAGTTTACAGATGATATGAAGACTGGTAGAGTGGTTTATGAGAGAAATCATGATGATGAAAGATGACCTAGAAGGTTAGCTAGATAGTCTGATAAGTGCCAAACAAGACCTTCAGGATGGGAGTAATTGTACAATCTGACAAAGTTTTCTGATGGTAGACAGATTGCTACCACAGCCCATGCAGTTCTATCAATTATATACAGGAATTTCCCAACAGGGTTAAGGAGGTGATTATTCTATTGTATAAGGATTATACAACTGGCTAATCAATGGTTAAGCCACATCCTGATTACTGAAAAATGGTTCTGGAAGCTACATTTTAGAAAGAATGTTGATTTGTTGGAATGGTTGCAGAGAAAAGCAATGAGGTCCTAGAACCATCCTTCCTCATGACGTGAACTCATGAGGAAGGATGGGTGCAGGATAGATGTGTGAAAATTTGCTTTCAGCCAGAGAGTGAATTCTTGCTGAACAAACTTCTGTCTGGTGTTACAGTAATTTGAATGAATTTAAGGAAGAATTAAATAAATTATTAGAGGGAATGGAGAGATGAGTAGTGTTTTTTGTTTTTTTTTAATTGATGGTGTATAATTTCTTCCTTGCATCATTTTTCACTACTGATACCAGTTGCTGGTAATAAAATAACACACTGCCAGGAACCATAAGGTTAGAAAACCTTTTTTTAAGCTTAAATATTGCAGTTGACACCATTAAAAATTTTCATATTCTTTAACATAAGAAAGGGTTCTACTAATGCCTAGCATTCTGTAGTGAATAGCATATTGTTGGTGTTCAATCAAAACCTCATATGTTGAATTTGTAAAAATAAAATTGATTTTGTTTGTAACGACTTTCATTTTTGGTCCTACATTGCCCTGCAAAACCTCGGAAGTAATCAACCGATCAAAACAAGTGTTTGAAGACAATGCAGAAACCTCGCATATCATTGGCTGCATATTGTGACCATCAAAAACTCGTATGTTCTCCTGAAAAGTAGTCATTTTCAACATACAAGGTTTTGATAGAATGCCAACGATATGGCCTGCTAGAAAGGTATGCTTAGTAAATTCAGGAAACTGTTTTTTGTAAAGCACTGTTTTCTGTAAAAATGTACTGAAATAGGCAGTTGGTAAAAATGCTGATTCGGTGATGGATTGGGAATTGGACATATGCCATACACAGACCATTCCTCAGGGGAAATAATGAAAGTGGAGACCAATCCTCAGGGAAATAATGAAGGCCCAATTCAGTAGCAGATTTGGCACTTTTGTGGAATACTTTTTGGGAAGATTGGGATCTTCCAGAATGGTAATTTGGCTGAAATTTAAAATTTTTTTGTTTCTTTTTTTGCTGCTTCTTTATAATAGAAATGGATAGATCTAATCGCCCTGAGGTGCCTTATTTACTTTTACTTCAGCAACTTTTCTTCTGCCTTCTCTGTTATAACAAAATCATTTAGCTCCCAGTGATAACTGGTGTACTTCTAGTGCCCCCGCTCCTAATAACTTCTTCCCACGTGAATGTAGATGCAAAATAATTATTTAGTTTCTCAGCAACATCAATAGCCATGTTTCTCATATTCAGTGAGCCAATGTTGTTTATCCCTTTCCTTTTATTGTTAATATAAACTAATTCTTTCAACCTTTTGAGAGAAAGAATTCTTTTCAACTTTTGAGCTAGTTGAAACATTTTGAAAGGCTTTCCATGCTGATTTCCACTATCACTAAGGACACATTTGAACTATTCATCTTTGAAAAGTTGCCTTACTAGTGGACCAACGAAAACACCTGCCTTAATCTGCTCTGTACTTAGTCATGGGAATTTAATAAAATTCAAGATGGTGTATTTTCGTTTTTGTAACATTTTAAATATTAACCAGTGTAATCATCCCACACAGTTTTCTTTTCTGCCACTAGTCTTATCACTTCATCTGACATCCACTTTGATCTAAATCCATGAACTATATCTTTTAATGGTATAAAACCTTAGTAGCTGCTATTATTATTTATTATTTTCCTGTCCCCATTTAGAATTTGCAGTTGGTCCCACTGAAAGGAATTTAAAAACTGACAAATTTACCGACGAATTTAAAAACTGACAAAAAAACTGACAACTTTACATTGACAAATGTAAAGTACTACATATGGGAAACAGTAACCCCAGATCAACGTATCAACTCTGTGGTACTACGCTGACAGTGGTAGAGAATGAAAAGGACCTGGGGGTAATTGTGCAGGCAGATATGAAGTTCTCTGAGCAGTGCAGACGAGCTGCAAGAGTAGCTCATGGCTCTTGTCAATGATATACAGGAATTTTTCTAGCAGGGACAGGGATGTGATTATTCCCTTGTATAAGGCATTGGTCAGGCCACACCTTGAGTACTGTATACAGGTCTGGAGGCCTCATTTCAAGAAGGATGTAGAGTTGCTGGAACGAGTACAGAGAAGGGCAACAAGATTAGTGAATGGAACAAAGGGTTGCTCTTACGAAGAAAGGCTTAAGTTTTGCAAATTACAGGGCCTGGAGACTAGGCATCGGCAAGGTGATCTGATAGAGGTGTATAAGGCTTTGAATGGCTTGAGCATGCTCAATGCTGATGGGATTCTTCCTCTTGCTCAGAATAATCACCTGAGAGGGCATAAATTCAAATTGAGGAAGGACGGATGTCGGATAGATGTGCGGAAATTTGCCTTTAGTCAGCGGGCAGTTGGTTTGTGGAATAGACTCCCATCGCTTGTTGTTGAAGTTGATAGCCTAAACAAATTTAAGGCTCAGCTGGACAGGTATTTCGAATGAACGGAGGGGTGAAATGGGAGTAGTGGTTTTTTTTTTTTTTTTTTGGCTGATGCTGAATAAGCTTGCTTTCTTGCATCATATACCTCTACTAATGCTAATGCTAATGCTAAACTGCTTAAGACCATTGTAGTTACCTTTTTGAAAGCAAAATCTCTTTCCCTCGACAGTAGGTATCATTAAGTATATCCCATTAATATATTATAATCACTGCCACCTGGTGGTTCCTTTATCTGGATATTCTTAATGCACGATGAGTCATTGCTGATAATCAGATAAAGATTATTGCTTCCTTTTATTGCGTCTCTAACATGCTGCTGTAGCAAACAGTCATCCAAGAGATTCATAAAAGTCCTGCTAGTGTGTGAATGATGAACACAAGTTCCAGTCAATATCTGGAAAGTTAAAATCTCCATTATAGAACATTCAGATTTACTGGTTCACTCTATTTCTTTGTACAGCTGTTTGTTGTACTCATCAGAGTCACTAGGCCTATAACACACTCCTGCTCTCATTTTTGATTTCCCAGTGCTTAAGTCACACCAAAATGATTCGGCATTGCACTGTTTACCCATGTCAATTGGATGCACTTCTTTAGATTTTTATGTGTTTCTTAACCAACAGCATAACCCCTCCTCCCTTCCTATCCTGTCTTTCCTTTCTGTACATATTGTACTCCCCAAATTCCAATTCTGCATTTTTTATATCTATGTGACACTATGTCTGAAATACCAACAATGTCTGCATTTGATGTCTTGACTTGCACTTCACATTCATCAAATTTATTTACTATACTCCTAGCATTGGTGTACATGCAAGAATAAATGCACCTGTTCTTACCCTTAGTTACCATAACACAGCCTATGTATTTACTTGTTTCATGATGATTCCTAGCACCTTGCTTTCAAGGCTGCTGCTCATTCTAACATAGTGGACTCAATGCTTAAGCAAACAGTGGTTATTATTCATGAGAATTGTGGGCCAACACATATTATGTCATCATCATCATCAGCCATTTTCAATCCACTCCAGGATGAAGGCTTCTCCAGAAACTTTCCAGTTCCTTCTGTTTTAAGCACTGGCCATCCATTTACTACCCACAAACTCATGAATTTCATCTATCCATCTACGCCTTTGTCTTCCAGGTTTTCTTCTAGCTCCTCTTGGGTACCATTCTGTTATTTTCTTAGTCCATCTGTCATCATGTCTACGAGCTATGTGTCCTGCCCAAGACCATTTTAGTTCTTTGTTTTGATAAGAATGTCCTTTACTTGAGTTTGCTGCCTAATCCATGTGTTTCTCTTCTTATCTAACAGTCTGATTCCCAATATAATTCATTCCATTCTTCGCTGTGTAGTTCTCAGCTTCTCTTCCATTCTTTTGGTGAGTGCCCAAGTTTCACTTCCATAAGTCATGGTAGGGAGTATACATTGGTTCATTATTTTATGTTTCAGACAAACTGGGATATTGCTCTTCAGTATGTGACTATATTTCCTGAATGTTATCCATTCAAAATTTATTCTTCTCTTGACTTCCAGCCATTTATCATTATTACAGCTAATAACTTGTCCCAGATAAGTATATGACTCCATCTTTTCAATTACTGCTCCTTCAATCAATATGTCCCTTTCTGTGGCATACTTGTTTATAATTACTTTTGTTTTATCCATATTCATCTTTAGTCCAAAATCTTTACTAACTGTGCATAACTGATTAAGATTTTCCTCTAATTCTTTGGGATCGTGGCTTATGACCACAATGTCATCTGCAAATCGTAAATGGTTTAGGTACTCTCCGTTCACATTGACTCCTTTCTGCGATCAGTCTAATCTTCGGAAAGCTTCCTCAAGGGCAGTAGTAAACAGCTTCGGAGATATTGTGTCTCCTTGTCGAACTCCTTTCTCGATTTTAAATTTCCTACTGTCTTTGTCTAGTCTAATAAAGGAGGTAGCACTCTCATATATTTTCTTCAAAATCATAATATGTGGGGTATCTATGCCTTGTCTTTCCAGTGCCCGAAACATTGCCTTATGCTGTATGGAGTCAAATGCCTTTTCATAATTCACAAATGCCAGGCATAATGGTGTTTTATATTCATTTGCTTTCTCCATTAGCTGTGACATTATGTGAAGGTGAGCCATAGTTGAGAATCCTGTCCTAAAGCCAGCTTGCTTTTTTGGTTGATTCTCATCAAGTATTCTTTCTAATCTGTTAGTAATGACCCTTGTGAACAACTTGTAGGTGTGGGATAACAAGCTAATTGGTCTATAATTTCCAATTTCTGATTTATCTCCTTTCTTTTGCAGCAAAACTATGAGTGCATTATTCCACTGCTTAGGCGTCACACCTTTTCTAATGCACTTTGGGAAGAGTCTTGCCAGTTTTTGTGTTATGTCTCTTCCTCCCAATTTTAACAACTCTACAGTAACTTCATCTTCCCCCGGGGATTTCTGATTCTTCATTTTCTTCAATGCATGTTCTACCTCATCAGGAAGAATATCAGGTATGTCGTATGCACTGCTACTTTGCAATCCATCTTCCCCACTGCTGGCATCATTCCCTCGCTCCTTGTATAATTCTCTATAGTAGTCTTCTGCTATTTGAATTATGCCTTCTCTGCTGTTTATAAGTACACCATCGCTATTCTTCAGTTTCAGTATCATTTGTCTTTCTGTATTACTGCTCATGGCTGCTGATTTAAATCCTTTGTTTTCCTTTAATGCTTGTTCTACTTTTCTTGTGTTAAATCTTCTTATGTCCTCTCTGAGTCTCTTTCTAATGGCTTTGCATAACTCAGTATACCCAATTTTTTCCTTGTTAGTGTTTATCTTGCTCTTCATTTTTCGCCTTCGGTTCATTATATCAGGTGTTTCTTGACTAATTTTTTCTTCTTTGGATTTCTTTTTCCCTATAGGTTTCTTGGGCTTTATCACTTTCAGAAAGTTGTAATATTCCTCGTCGATGTCTTGGTCCTGAGCAGTCTTGAGAAGCTCAAACTTGTTCTTAAGTTCCAGTAAATACTGCTTTTTCTCCTCTTCTGTTATCTCAAAGACCTTTGTATTATTTACTCGAGTCAATTTTTTCCTTTCCTACATCCATATCAAGTGTACATCTTACCATTCTGTGATCACTTCCAACATTTACCTTA
The DNA here is from genome assembly GCF_048544385.1 of Mastigoproctus giganteus. Taxonomy (NCBI): domain Eukaryota; kingdom Metazoa; phylum Arthropoda; class Arachnida; order Uropygi; family Thelyphonidae; genus Mastigoproctus; species Mastigoproctus giganteus. The sequence continues at coordinate 137,192,285 of NC_143578.1, read as the reverse complement.
TTGAGGACAGTAACATCATTTACAATATATCTTCTGTTAGTGAGGATGAAGTTGATTTCATTAGTTGTTAATCCATTTAGACTCTTCCATGTCCACTTTCTGTACACCCTTTTCTTGAAAAAAGTGTTCATTACTGACAATCCTTGAGATTCTGCAAATTCCACAAGTCTTTTATTTCTTTCACCAATTCCAAAATTTCCTATAGTTTCCCTTTCTGCGCTGTTTTGTCTTTTTCCAACCTTAGCATTGAAGTCCCCTATAATAATAGTGTAGTGGGTTTTCTGCTTATCTAGAAGACTCTCAATTTCGGTGTACCTCTTCAACCTCTTCATCATCATGGCTCGATGTTGGTGCATAAATCATTATAATCTTTAGCTTGTAGCTCTTAGAAATCTTGAGTATTAGTCTTGACACCCTTGTTGATGTACTTTTGAATTCCAAAACGTTGTTTTTTAAATCTTTATGGACCAGAAACCCAACTCCACCTTCACTCCTTTCACTGTTTCCATTGGTGTACAGCAGATTTCCACTTGATAAACTTATAAGTGATTCATTTCTTCTTCTTGTTTCAGCCAAACCGATGATATTCCAATTCACATTTTCTAATTCCTCTTCCAGCGATAATATCCTGTCTTCACCGATGAGTGATCTTACGTTATAACAGGCCAAGTTCAGTTTCCGTGCATGGCAGCCTGGTCATACCCAGAGATTCTTAGCACCCTCTGCTTCCACTCTGATCCTCTCACTGTCGTAAGAGGGGGAGTGAAAGCTGCTGGGGACTGAGGGCCATTTGTTTTGTCGTATAAGTATCTAAGCGTAATTCAGTGAACACTCAGTATGGGTGTAACAGTGCATTTCATGGTACAGGAAGAGTGTAGTTTATTTTGTTATGAGTTGCATGCATTAATGCTTGCTGGCAATTGAAAATACTCTAAATTGCTTAGAGGTTCATTTTCTGGACATGTTTTCCAGTTTATTTATCCATACATGTTTTGGCTTGCTGGAAGGTATGCCTACTTTGAAAAAATCTTCTGGCAAACCAGTGTCTATGGCCACCTTTATAACTGTATGTGATTCAGGTTTACCTCCAGATATACCTCTTGGTAGGCAGGCAGGCTTTCTGATCAACTGCAACATCTATGGCCACCTCAAAAATTCCATCATCGGTTTTGTAACAAATATAATTGTTGTATGAATTGGCATCTCACAATAGGTTGTAATGATCTATTGCTTTTATTAATATCTCAAATCTTTCAGCTTCTCTTGCCATCCATTTTGGCATCTTTATTTTGTGATCTTCTCTACTAGGGTAAATGTGTTGGTGGCTTCCAGGATAAATCCCTTAAATATTTTCTGTAATGCACCCATATCCCACAGCATATATAATTTTCTCTCTAGGTAATAGTGTCATATATAAAGGAGTAATGACATGCTTTTTACTACTTGCCATGGTCAGATAAATTATTGACAGGATATCATGTGCTTGGCTACTGTTTACACTGCATGGGAAACTTCATGTTTTACTGGATTCTTACCTTAATCCTTAAATCCCCAAACCAACTTAAATCTTGCCCCCCAAAATCTGGTCTGTTAGCTAATCCTCAGTTTCTGTTCTTACTCAGATGAAAACCTTACATTTAGTAGTCTTAGATTCTATTTTTAAGACCGCATTTTTAGCTAGTCCAAATCATTTTGAAGAAATCCAAACCTTCACATCGCAGCAAACTTTAATCCTTATACTCCTTCATTAAAGTCATTAATGAAGGTCAGAAACAAGAGGACCCCAGCACTAATCCCTGAAGGATTCGTCTGCTACACCAGTCCACTCTTAAGAGTGTCCATTTATGATAAACCTTTGTTCCCTCTCATTCAACATCCTCTGATTCAACTAAGGATCTTCCCTTTAATCGTAGCCCATTCCAGTTTACACAATAACCTCACATGGAAATTTGTATTAAAAGATTTGCTAAAATCCAGTTATATAGTATCAATTGTATCTTACATCCAACTGTTTTATGACCTCATCAAAGTAATTAACCAGACTCCTCAAGCAAGATTTCCTTATCACAAACCCATATTGATCCCTTTAGGATTCCATTCTCACTAAGTTGTGAATGTTCCTAACCAGAGTGCATGATCTTTCAAACCCTGGAAGTCAGACTCTTACCTATAATTTCCCATTGTCTTTTTAGGTCCTCCTGGATTATTAAACTGAGGAGATTATCATGGAGTCATATAATACACTCACAAGCTGCCTTTTTTTAGTATAATTGGATGTTATACCATCCACCCTCTACAATACTCTCCCTCCTTAAATCTCAGCTTTTCTGACAGATGCTCCTCAAAGATTGTTATCACCTTTTATTTTACAGTAAGCATAGTCCTCTTCACTATTTTCTTTTGGGTTAAATGAATTTTCTAAAGTTCATTACAAAGTACCTATTCAATTCATCTGCCACTTTGTCTGGGTTATCTATGAAGCTCCTTTTTACATCTTGTAAGTGGCCTATTTGACTTACTCTCTTCTTTCTTGTATTCACTTACAAGTAAGACTTCCCATTCTCAACTCTTTTTGCCAGTGATTTTTAGTATTTAGCTTTTCCTTGTCTTACTCTGTCATTGGCTTTGTTACAAAATACTTATAATTGTCATGAATCATGAACTATCTTACAACAGTTTGTAATTATAGCATGCTTTTATTAATATCTTGATTAAATCTTTCAGCTCTCTTGTCACCCATTTTGGCATCTTTCTTTTGTGGTTCTTTTCTACTAGAACGAATATGTTAGTTGCTTCCATGATATTTTATAATACAATGCCTTTAATATTCCCTAATGCAATCAAATCACACAACATATATAATTTCCTCTCTAGATGACAGAACACAATAGTATCCCCAGACTAAACTTCTTCCATCATCGTCATCATCATGAACTTGGTCAGCTTAGGTCTTTTAAGACCTGTTCCGTTGTATCTCTTGGAAGTGGATTTGATCTCGCCATCATTGTCTTGGTTGACCAACATCTCTCTCTTGCCTGTAGGTTTGTAGTTAAAGGCTAATTTTGGGATCCGGTCTGGGTTCATTCTTTCTATGTGGCTGATCCATTTTTCCTGATACCGTTTTATGTCATTTACTATGTTATCTACTTTTAATTTCTCACGGATATCTATATTTCTTTGGTGGTCTAGTCTTGTAAAGCCTAATAATGGTCTTAAAAATTTCATTTGTGCTGCTTCTAGTTTGTGTGCACCTTTCTTATTTATGACCTAAGTCTCACAGCTGTAGAAGAGAGCTGGTTTTGAAGTGATGTTGTGCAGTCGTAATTTTGTTTCAGTTGTCATTTGTTTTCCGAAGTGGCGTTTAATCGTTCCATTCATTTTATTATATTTTTGTAGTTTAGTGTGGATGCCTTTCCCTTCATTTGATATTAAATTTCCCAAATAGGTGAAGTCTGATATTTGTTCTATTATTTTATCATCAATAACAATTTTGACTCTTTGTATGTTTTTTCCACATAATCCCACTGATTTTGTTTTTGAGGTGGAGATTTTCATCTCATACTTTTTACCTATTTTATTAAGTTCATTTGCTGCTATCTGTAGTTCATCTTTGGATTTTTCAATTATAACTTGATCATCAGCATATAATATAGTTTGGATTTTATTCCTGTTGTTCAACTGTATTCCGTTGTTAATTGTTTGTTTCCATTCTTTAAGAATTTTATTGATGTAGATATTAAATAAATTTGGTGATAGTCCACATCCTTGTTTCACTCCTTTATTGGTGTTAATTGGGTCTGATAGTTGGCCATTAGAATATTTTATACAAACTTTTGAGTTTTTATATAGGCTTTGGATCGCTTTCTGGAGTTGCATTGGGATATTTTCTTCATGTAGAATCTGGCAAAGTTTTTCGCGGTTTACATTGTCATATGCTTTTTCATAATCAATAAAGAGCAGAAATGTTGGTAGATTGAATTCTCTTCTTTTCTCCAAAATTTGTTGTAGTGAGAAAATAGCATCTATTATGCTTCTCCCTTGCGCCTCCGTAGCCAGGTGGGAAGGAGCAGCAGTGCATAGCACACGCTTCTTGATTAGACCGGGGTTCGAGCCCGTCACCACCAAATACGGAGGATGCGGATAGGTCAGGGAATGACCACCGCATATCCCGGAGCAATATGGCCTTAGTTGCTAATGCTCCTAAAAACCAAATAACAACAACAACAACAACAACAGCTTCTCCCTTTTCTGAACCCACATTGCTCTTCTTCTAAGGATTGTTCACTGTATTTATTAAGTTTATTCTTTAATATATTAGAGTATAGCTTTGCAGCAGTTGACAGCAGTGTTATCCCTCTGTAGTTGTTAGGGTTATTTCTGGAGCCTTTTTTGTGTAAATTGATTACTATTCCTGTTTCCCAATCTTTGGGTATCTGTTGCCATATGATGTTAATAATTTTAGTAGTGTGTTTTTTAGTAAGGTGCCCCCATATTTAAATAGTTCTACATTCAAATTGTCTATGCCTGGGCTTTTTCGGTTTTTTGATTTTTGTAATATTAACTCTAGTTCTTCCATTGTTATATTTTCTTCATCTTTGGTTATCATAGATTCATCTTCCAATTCCCTAGTGCCTGGGTTATACCATAGTTGGAATAGTGTTGCATCCATTCTGCTTGGGAGATGAAGTTTTTATTTGATCATTTGTGTCTAGTTGTAATTTCTTAAAAATTTTAAAACCTCTTCTCTGTGGGCCAGTGATATCACGTTCTAAAGATTTAACAAATTTATCCCAGTCATATCGTCGGATTCTTCTGGTTAGTTTTTCTGACGTCTGCTCTAAGCTTTTTATATTTTATGTGTAGGTGTAGGTCTTTAGTTAGTTTATAGGTCTTTTTTTTCTCATTGATTGTTTGTTTCAATTCTTCATTTTCCAAGTTCTTAGCCAGTTTTTATTTTTTATAGGTTTATATCCAAGGCTTTCTTCAGCAGCTCCCAGAATTAATTTTTTCATGTTTGACCAGATATCCTCAACATTATCACTTTCATCTGATTTGAGTTTCAATCGACTTTCATACAGGAATTTAGTGCTTTCGTCTTCCAACAAATGTATTTTTAATTTCTTAGTAGTTTTTGTTGGTATTTTCTTATTTTTATTAAGATAATTTCTTTTTATTTTGAAAGTGCTTTCTACTAGGTAGTGATCACTGTCAATTTCACTGCCTCTAAATACTCTAGTGTCTCTAATTTTGTCATTTAAATTTTCATTAATGATAATATAATCTATTATAGACTTTGTGTTTCTTGCTTCCCATGTGAATTTATGGATATTCTTGTGTTTGAAAAAAGTATTTGTAATTTTAAGTTTATTAAAAATGCAGAAGTCTATCAGGCATCTTCCATTATTGTTGACCATGGGTTCGCCTTCTGATCCTATACATTTGTCTACTGATTGAGCACCAACCCTTGCATTAAAATCTCCTGCTAGTATGAGATACTCGTTTTTGTTAGTTTGGTCTATGATCTGTTGTAATTCGTCATAAAATTCTGTGGTTTCATCAATATTGCCTTCTACTGGTGTGTAGATGCCAATGATTGTTATTGTATAAGATAGAATTTTTAGTCTTAATTTCAATATTCTGGGTGATATCCAAGAGTAGTCTAATATTTTGTTTTCCCATTCTTTCTTTATTATAACAGCAACTCCCGATGATGCCCACATTTCACTCGGTACGCCGGAGTATATCATTATGAAGTTACCTATTTCTTTGGATCCTTTGTTCTTCTTTTTTTGTTTTGGTAATGACTGCTATGTCAATATTTCTGTTTTTTAGTTCCATGGTCAATTCATCTAATTTGATTTATTTCCCTAACGTTCCAAGTTGCTACTTTAAGTTCCTTACTCGTAGTCCTGTATCCATTGCCTAGATCGTTACCCTTCAGATCCATCCAGTTTTTTCCCTTGAGCTTATTTTGAGTATTCAGAATGTCCCCCGGATAGGTTACCAGCCTTTCGCGGGGTAAGTCTAGTGGTGGGGCTGCCATCTTATAGCCTCTAGACAGACTTCAGGTACAGCTTCCTCTGTATGTGATGGGACAGTTATACCGCTGTGACGCGGTCGCCATAGCCTCATCTTTGGAAACGGGTCAGTTCGCCCCGAGAAGGTGAGTTTATGGAATGCACATCACCACCCCTTGAACACACCCCTAAACTTCTTCCTTTTACCAAAATTTTGTTGGGCATTACTCATTTTGTTCCTGCACTGTCATATCTTTGATACTACTTGGATCCTTGATGAGAATCAGGTTAAGGACATTTGAGTCCTATTGTTCCCTCTCTGACATGAAGTAAACAACAGTCATCCAGTTGGTTAAAACATCTGATCTTTTTTGGTTTATTTCTGATCTATGATTTCCAATCTATAAGAAGTAAGTTAAGGCACCTCCGTAGCCAGGTGGGAAGGAGCAGCAGTGCTTAGCACACGCTTCTTGATTAGATCGGAGTTCGAGCCCGTCACCACCAAATACGAAGGATGCGGAACGGTCAGGGAACGACCACCGCATATCCCGGAGCAATATGGCCTTAGTTGCTAATGCTCCTAAAAAAAAACAAAAACAAACAAAAACAACAAAAGTAAGTTAAAGCCACTCATAAGAAGACTATCAGAGTTGCTTGCTATTTGGCCTGTAACGGAGCCCATTAGTAATCTGATTTGATTTACCATTAGTGATCTCACATCACAGTATACCTCAATTCAATTTCCACAAGGATGGGATCAGATCAAGAAATGATTTGGTAACTGTGAGACAGCTGTTGATAAGAAGCATAATCTGTCCCCCGCTTTTCCCTATTACAAATAATTTTGTAATAATTGAGAGTAAAGTGAAGGAAAAGGAGGCAGCAAAGGAAGTAAGCAAGCCATTAAATATAATTATGACAGCATAGTTAGACTCAGGAGGGGTCCCCACGGACTGGAGAAGTGTAAATGTATCTCCAATTCACAAAGGGTGACAGGAATAATTACAGATCTGTTAGTTTAACTTCTGTTGTGGGGAAAATAATGGTGTCACTGGTTAGCATTAGCATTAGCAAAGGCATATGATGCAAGGAAGCAAGCTTATACAGCATCAGCCAAAAAAAAAAAACACCTTCTCATTTCACCCATCCACTTACTCGCACATCTATCCTACAACTGTCTTTCCTCAATTTGAATTTATGCCCTCTCAGGCAATTATTCTGAGCAAGGGAAAGAATCCCATCAGCATTGAGTATGCTCAAACCATTCAAGGCTTCATACACCTCAATCAGATTATTTCTCAGGTGCCTAGTTTCCAGACACTGTAATTTGCAAAACTTAAGCCTTTCTTCGTAAAAAAGCAATCCTTTGTTCCATTCAATAACCTTGTTGCCCTTCTCTATACTCATTCCAACAGCTCTACATCCTTCTTAAATGAGACCTCCAGACCTATATACAGTACTCAAAGTGTGGCCTGACCATTGCTTTATACAAGGGCATAATCACCTCCCCTTGCTAGAAAAATTCCTATATCATTGACAAGATACCATGAGCTACTCTTGGAGACCGTCTGCACTGCTCAGGCCACTTCATTTCTGACTGCACAATTACCCCCAGGTCCTTTTCACTCTCTACCACTGTCAGTGTAGTACCACATAGTTGATACATTAATCTAGGTTTACTGCTTCCCATATGCAGTATTTTACATTTGTCAATGTTAAACTTCAGTTGCCAGCTCTCAGCCCATCTGCTCGATCTTTCTAGATCCTGTTGCAGCAATGTATTGTCACTAGTGTCATTAACAACCCTGCCAACCTAAGTATTGTCTGCAAACTTTTAGCCTGATATACCATCATCAATATCATCATTGCTTTATACAAGGTGCCTAGTCTCCAGAAAACAACAATGGACCAAACACTGAACCCTGGGGGAATCCACTAATAGCATTAGTCCATGAAGAGCAGTGTCCATTGATTACCACTCGCTGTCTTCTCCCACTCAACCATCCCATTATCCATAGCAGCAATTTGCCGCCAATGCCACACTGCTCCAATTTGTGTAGCAGTCTTCCATATACAACAGTATCAAAAGCCTTTCTAAGATCCACATATATGATATCAAAATTATTCTTTGCATCCATTTCCTTTCTGACCACATCATATTATCCAATCAAATTGGTCAGAAGAAACTTCCCCTTAAAAAACCCATGCTATGTCCAAGCAATAACTGAAGTCTTGTCTAGATGATCTTGCAGTGCTTCTTTAACCAGTACCTCCATGAATATAATTCACCTCTAGAATTTCCCTCCCTGAATAACTCCTCATGTGTGAATGTATATGCAAAATACTCATTTAGTTTGTTAGCTTTCTGAGCAGGATCATCAACAGTTGACCCATTGATATCAAGTGTACCAATTTGATCATCTAGAGTTTACATAAGTAAAGAACTCTTTGCTGTTTTTACTTGCATCATTTGCCAAAGATTTCTCATAATCTGCCTTTGCACGCCTAACCTCCTTTGTGACTTGATTACAGACAAGCTAATATCTATCACAGGCTTCCATGTCACCCATTAATTTCTATGTATCCCATGAATTCTTCTTCTCTGCCACATGTCTTATTAGTTCATCTGACATCCATTTAGGCCTAAACATTTAACAATATTTCTTAGTTGGTATGAAAAGCCTAGTAGCTTCCAAGGTTAATTCTTGGAATGCTTCCCATTTAAATTTGCCATTTGAATTTGCTGTTGGTAACATCATCAATTGGCCCACCATATAGAATTTAAATACTGTCTTGGACCCCAATAGTCCCGTTATGAAATCAAAAACCTTTCCCTTTACCCCTGATGGTAGTTACCTCTTTGAGTAAATCCCACTTCAGCACACTGTGATCACTGCCACATAGTGGTTCTTTTATCTGCAGATTCTTAATGCATGAAGAATCATTACTGATAATCAGATCAAGAGTATTACTCCCTCTAGTTGCCCCCCGAACATGCTGCTGTAGAAAACAATCATCCAATATATCCACAAAAACTAGCTAGTGTGTGAGTGACCAATGTACAAATTCCAGTAAATATCTGGGAAATTAAAATACCCCATTACAAGCCACTCTGATTTGCTGACCCACTCTATTTCTCTGTACAGTTGTTTATTGTACTCATCAGGGTCATTAGGCCTATAACACACACCTACTCTCAATTTTGCTTTCCCAGTGCTTATGTCACACCAAGCTTACTCGACACTGCTCTGTCCACCCATGTTAACTGGCTGTACTTCCTTGGATTTTGTGTGTTTCTTAACTAATAGCATAACCCCTCCTCCCTTCCTATCTGTCTATCATTCCTGTACACATTGTACTCCCCAGATTCAATTCCTGTATTCCTTATATCTGTGTGACACCACGTCTCTGATATCCCAACAATATCTGCCTTTGATGTTTTGACCAACATCTCAAATTCATCAAATTTATTTACCAAACTCCTAGCATTGGTGTACATGCAAGTATTATTATTATTATTATTATTATTATTATTATTATTAGCCATATAGTGCAAGGAAGCCTGAGGCTTATGCTGCACCAGCCAAAAAAAAAAAATCCCGAGTTAAAATTTCCTGAGAGAGAGAGAGAGAGATTGACAGAAGTAGAAGGAATCACCAAGAAAGAGAAGAATGATGATATCCAGCTCAGGACCCTGGGTGTGCCAAGCCCAATACTCACCAGATATGAGCCCGTGGGGTTGAATACATGCACTTGTTCCTATTCTTAGCTTCCCTAACACAGCCCATGTATTTACTTGTTTCACAATGACTCTCTGCAGTCTCTAAAATCCCCTACACCTTGTTCTCCAGGCTGCTGCTCATTCCAATGGAAGCAGTGTAAGAATCACTTTCACCTCTGCTAGTGGCTACTGTTAATCTATTAGTCCTTATATCCCCCCAAGCTAACAGTTTTCCGACCCACCTAACACTGCCTCGATAACATCAGCAAATATTCTTGCACTCTTCCATTCTTAAGTGTATCCCATACTTATAGAAGCAGTCTCTCTCGTTAACAAGCACAGACAAGGCTGAGAAAAATTCTACCCCTTGAGCCTTGCACAATCTCTCCAGGGCAGAACTGATTGACAAGGTTCTCATCATATACTCCTTCCTATCGTGTCTGGCAGAATTGCAGACACTTTCAAATTCAAACCCTAACTCATGGCTTTTTTCAACATTGACCTGTACTTGTTAAGTAATTGTGCCGGTGTCCTACTCTTAATATCATTAGTGCCAATGTGTACAACAATATCACCTTTTGTGCCCTCAAAGATGATATCTGCTCTACAACGTCATTAACCTTTGCCCTTGGCAGACATACCCTGGTCCTATTCCACCTATTAAGATGCATTGCAGGAACATCTAGATAAGACCGCAGCAATGGGTTTGTTAAAGGGAATTCTTTTCTGACCAATTTAATTGGATACTATGATATGGTCACAAAGGAACTGGATGCAAAGAATAATTTTTATATCATATATTTGGATCTTAGAAAGGCTTTTGATACTGTTACATATGGAAGACTGCTACACAAATTGGAGCAATGTGGCACTGGAGGCAAATTGTTGCTATGGATAAAGGGATGGTTGAGTGGGAGAAGACAGAGAGTGGTAATCAATGGATGCTGCTCTTCGTGGACTAATGTTAATAGTGATGTCTCCCAGCATTCGGTGTTGGGTCCATTGTTGTTTTCTGTATTTATCAATGATACTGATGAAGGTATATCAGGCTTAATGTCCAAGTTTGCAGATGATACAAGGTTGGCAGGGTTGTTAATTACAGTAATGACAGTATACTACTGCAACAGGGTCAATAAAAGTTGGATAGATGGGCTGAAAAGTGGCAACTGAAGTTTAATATTGACAAATGTAAAGTGGCAGTAACCCCAGAGAAATGCACCAACTATGTGGTGTTACACTCAGGATAGTTTAGAATGAAAGAGACCTGGGGGTGATTGTGCAGTCAGATATTAAGTTTTCTGTGCATGGAGGTTTCAGAGCAGGTCACGGGGTCTTGTCAATGATTTTCAGGAATTTTGCTAACAGGGATAAGGAGGTGAATATCCCCTTGTACAAGGCAGTGGCAGGCCATACTTTGAGAACTGGGTACAGGTCTATAGGTCTCATTTTAGGAAGAATGTAGAGTTGCTAGAACGAGTACAGAGAAGGGCAACAAGATTGGTGAGAGGATCAAAGAGATGCTCTTACGAAGAAAGGCTTAAGTTCTGTAAATTGCTGCGTCTGGAGACTAGGCACCTGCGTGGTGATCTGACTGAGGCGTATAAGGCCTGGAATGGATTCAGCAGGCTCGATGCTGATGGGATTTTTCCTCTTGCTCAGATTACAAATCTGAGGGGGCATAAACTGAAATTGAGGAAAGACAATTGTCAAATGGATGTGGGGAAATTTGCCTTTAGCCAGTGGGTAGTTGATTGCTAGAACAAACTTCCATTTGTTGTTGTGGAAATTAGTAGCTTAAATAAATCAAGGAAGATGTGGGTAAACTTTTGGAGCAAATGGATCGATGAAATGAGAAGGGTTTGTTTCGCTGATGCTGTATAAGCTTGCTTTCTTGCATCGTATACCTCTGCTAATGCTAATTTCTGGTTAGTACCATGTCTCAGTTAACTACTACAATATCAGCACATGCTGAAATTCATTAAATGTGATCACAGTACAACTAGCATTACTATATAGACAGATTGAATTTTATATTCAATTACTGTTTACTATTCTGAAGAAATCTTGATTTGCTCATCACTGCTTTTTTTTTTTTCTTCGAGAAGTCATCTTCCACTGTGTGTGTGTGTGTGTGTGTGTGTGTGTGTGTGTGTGTGTGTGTGTGTGTGTGTGTGTGTGTGTGTGTGTGTGTGTGTGTGTGTGTGTGTGTGTGTGTGTCCTCTCCTTTCACCTCAGGATCATAAACTTTAATAAAATATCCATATTTTATCCCCTGTGGTGACAATATTGAGAATCTTTGGTTTTACTTGAATTTTGTTGAAAATGTTGTAGACCTGTTTTCACTTCTGAAGATAGATTTTGACACCACCTTTACACAGAACTTATTCACTTCAGATGGATGGTTAAAATTTTATGAAAACTCTCTTTATCCATTCCCAATGGTTCTGCTATAATTCTGATGATTATTCTTCAATTGGTATTAACAGATATTTTTACTTTTTCAACACTCTCACTCTTGGATGGTAAGATTGATCATCATGGATGTAATATAGTTGGGGAAGGAGATCATGGATGCTTTCTCTTCCTACATAAAATCATTTATGTCACTGGCAATTCACCACTATAGATGACTGTCCATAAGCTTCTTATTTCTTTTAACAATTCATAACATATAATAGAAGTTTTTCTCAATTTAACCAAAACTATCAAGTTTGTGTACTCTTCTATAAATCTGTTAGACAACTTTACATTTTTGAAAAAAAAAATATTTAATTTAATATTGTGAAACACATAATAAATGTACAATAGCTTATGATCTGTATAACAACATACAAAGGAACCAACTGGCAGCTTTATCACTGGCTGTGATAGCAGCATCTGAGCATTCCTAGAACTTTCTATCCACACCATGTGTAACAGAAAAGAATACATCTGAAGATTAATTCTAAACAAATGCAGCTGGCATACATGTGCATAATGCAAAACAAATTCTCTACAACTATGAAGAACTGCAATACAAGTAAACTTTAATGAACTGGTTGTCTAAGAATATATATATAAAATCCATCTAAGCACAGGCATACTCACTTGTCAGTCTATGTGAAGCGTGAAACAGAAAACCCATGCATGCAGTGTTTCAATGTATTTTATTTGTTGGCAACACAGTTTTTATTTTTCCTTTTACCTTCTAAATCTATCCAAATATTTGTTTTGTCAGTTTTAGAACAAGGTAAGGAAATCTGCTGAATTTATTTACAATTTTCAAGTTGTATGTTAGTGAAACAGGTAGTTTTTTTTTATTTATTTATGATATCACACTAGATTAAAGCCAGTGGGCCACTGTCACAAATGTAGATTGCTGAGAGAGCCTGGAAACAATTAAGTTACATATAAACAAATTGAGAGTTGTTATTTGGCTGAGTTTTCTAGTGAAGAGATAATAAAAAAAATTTTTTTTAAAAAATGGAATTGCTTAATTAACTAATCTAAGTGGAAGGGTTTAGAAATGAAAATAATCTCCAGATAAATATAACTGGTGAAATCAGCTAAATACAAAATAAGATGTCTGAAAGTACTGTCCAATATTGGCAATGAAACCTCAAGTGTTAAAGGCCAATCTGTAAAATGTAGAGTAATGTGGGACTGCACTAGGTGAAAACTGTAAAGATAAGTGAGAGAGGAGAGCTTTTATAAATGGGGTTGTATTAAATCCAAGGATTAAAATACAAAAAAGTTAAAAGGTAAATAAATGCAGAGATTACAGTTATTTTTATTTACTCTTACACTGCATTCCTTTGGAAGTTTAAAAAGTACTATCAATAAGTCATTAATGCTTGTTGAGATCTCTTCACTAGTTAAGCTCAACTGAAAAGTGTGTAAAATTTTAAAGATGTGTGGAATGCACTAACCAAATAATCAATGAACCAGCCACATTTATCTCTTTTTACTCATTGCTACAAAAATTCTATCACTGTGAACTTTAGAAATAAATAAAGACTTAAACAGAGCAGCAAGCTGAATCTAAATCTGTCAACTTGCATTCCATATATCTTTAAAAAATTTATGCACTTTTTGATTGTGCTTATCCAGCAGGAGACAAAATTGGCTGAGTGAGAAGTTAGTGACACTTCACTTGTGTTTTCTAATCTTCCATTAGAAATGCAATACAAGTATAAAGACAAATAAATAAATAAATAAATAAATAATAAAGCAGAATTTGTAAATCACATTGCTTACCAGCTGTTCCATCACTTGGATTGCATCACCTGCTGAAGTTCCATGTTTAGCATTCTTAGTAACTTGATTTAACTAAAATTAATGTGGATGTTTAAATACAATGAAACAGTCTTCATTTGAAAAAAATTAATACTCTGCAAAGGATTCAATTATTGAAAGAGAACAACTGAACAAAGCACACACATGGCATGACAACACAATTCTTGATTCAACCACATTTTAGTCTGTTGGAAATACTACAAATGTTCCAAAAAATGAGTAGCACTTGCTCTTATTTTAAGTCTGTGGAGAGCAGAGAGCTAGGTGTGAAATAGCTGAAGGAGAGAGAGAGAGAGAGAGAGAGAGAGAGCCTCTATTCTATCATCATAATTATCATTAAACAATTAAACAGTCAATTCATTATTATGTATACAAATCAAATTAAAATTTAAAATTATAAATTTTAAAGTAATAAATTAGAAATACATATGCTTACTTATTTTTATTTTTATTTACATATAAAAATTAAAAATAAATAAATAAATAAATAAAGAAAAATTAAAATATATACAAACCAAAGTAGCCGAGTGGTCAGGAGCGAGAGTGCATAGCACGCGTTCCTTGAGTGACCGGGGTTCAAGCCCGTAACTACTAAATACGATAAATATTTGTATTGATGATTTATTGTAAACTCTACTGACTTGGTTGTCGTGCTGGAGTATAAACAGAAAATTAATTAAATTGCAAATGGGAAGTATTCAGGGAAGTACATCTAGATACTACTTAAGCTTTTTTATATCAACAAAGAAGTGCTGTTTAAAGTTTAGACTAAAATGAATTTATTCTTTACCACTTAAGTTCATCAGTTTATCTGATGAACTCAGAGGAGAGAAGAAAAAAAGGATGAGATAATAATAAATTATTAGGGGTCACAAATTCCTATAATAAACATAAATTAATCTGTAATTAAGTTGCTCAAGGGCATTATGCATGCTAAGACAGATGTGGCTAAGAATGCAAAAAATTCTTTACTTATATTAAAACTAAAAGGAAAGGGATGATTCACATTGAACAACTTGAAATATGAAAGGCAGGACATTGACGATCTCATACTGACAAACTGAATAAATATTCTGTATATGAAAAAGGCTTTAGAGACAGTGATTATCCAAATACTCACAACTTCCAACCTTTGACTTCTGGAAAGCAGGATATTTTGTAATTTTTATCAGAAAAAAAAACAAAGAAAGCAGGAGATTTTTTAAAATACAGATGTTAGCTTGACAGAATATTATTTCTTATTATTTCATCATTTACTTATTTCATTTACGTTTCTGATGGCAGGGGTTCTGTGAAGTAAGCTTCATTGTAAAATTTAGAATTTTTGTAAAAAATGAACACTTTGCACATAAAGAGTTTTAATACTGTGTTCTGATTCTGATTTGAGTGTCTAGTGATATAGCCAGGGGTTTGTTTACTAATACAGTATGCTTTCAAACATTAAGCACACTCATGATTGTTTCTTCTTGGATTATCTGTTAGATAAAAAAAAAAAAAAAAAGGTAAATTGCAGCCATTATCAACCCACTGCAGGATGGAAGCCTCCTCAACAATTCATGCTGAGGGAAATGGACCATAATCTCCACGCTGGTCCAGTGCGGGTTGGCAGATCGATTGTATTCAGCAGTCAGGGGTTTGAACCCCAGTCTACTCAAAGAGCGTGTGCTACTGCACTCCCGCTCCTGACCACTCGGCTACAGAAAACCCTTTAGGTGGTGTATCTGTTAGATACACCACCTAAAATGCTTATTTCCATGCTTCAAGGAAGATATTGTTACAGACTTTGCCTTCTTCAGAAATGCAGAATGAAAGTTTTGTTTATAAAAGTGGCCCTGCTATTGATAATGGGGACAAACTTGGCTGTCAAGCACATTTCCAAAGTTTCATTAAAAAGAGACTGAAGTGAGATTTTTTTTTTTTTGCTGAATATCCTCTCAAACTCAGCGTTGCTACAAGGAATTGCCAAAATGCCAAGCATAGCTTAAGGTAATTTGGGATATCTCAAATTTCCTTTGCCACTTGTCAGTTCCTCAGCCAAAAGACTACTGCACATCAGTTCTTCCTTCTTTCATATTATCTTCTGTTTAGGTTCACACACTGAAATTTACAGAACCAATAGTGCAAGCATTTATTGCTTATCTACAAGGGGATATCAAAAAGTTAGTACCCTGACCTAGATAAAACATCAGTAGGAAAATGCCATTTTTAATATAAGTTGTTTACATATTCAATAACTAACATGTGAAATTTCATTCCAGTAGGTGATCATACACCAGAGGTGGAGCCCGGAATCTGAGGAAGGACGCTATGGTCGACAAAGTGGTGTATCTAGCAGTGATCAAGTTCCTGCATTTGCAGGGCAAGAAAGCTCAGGAAATTGACGAAGAAGTGAAAGCTGTGAATGGGCAGAATTGTCCATCCTATGACACTGTAAAAAGTGGAAATGGGAGTTCCAGTGCGGCCTTTCAAGTGTCTTTGACGAGCCACAAAAAGGAAGGCTATCAACATCCACAGACAGTGAGATGGTTGCAAAGGTTGAGCAGCTGGTGCTGAGTGACAATCCATTTCATAGCATATGCAGTGGGAATTAGTTATGGGTCTACCCACAGCATTTTACATGACCATCTGCACATGTCTAAGTCTCGATGGGTTCCAAGTTTGCTGATGCCTTTGCAGAAGCAATGTCAAATGCAATGTTCTCGCCAACTGTTGAATTTGTGTAATGAGGATGTTGAGAACTTTTTTGATTAGTTGGTGACAAATGACGAATGCTGGGTGTACCAGTATGATCCGGAGACTAACGACACGTCAAAGCAGTGGAAGCACACCTCCTCTCCACCTCCCAAAAAGGCAAAGACCACTCCATCTGCAAAGAAGATGATGCTGTCTGTGTTTTGGTACAGAAACGGGCCCTTTTCTGTCCCAAATCCTGACATTACCTACCTCGTGGTTCTGCACTTACCAGAAAATACTGCAGAAATCTTTTGAAAAAGATACGAGATGCTTTGAAGATGAAAAGGCGTGGAATGTTATCCAAAGGTGCCCATCTTCTGTCAGACAAATGCACTGGCTCATACGGCCATTGCTACCACCAATTTTGTTGCCCAGTGTGGCTTCAAACTACTACAGCACCCACCCTATTTGCCTGACCTAGCACTGACAGACTTCTTGTTTCGAGAAATGAAGAAACCACTACTTGGAAGCCGCTTTGAATTGTCTCAGGAAGTCATCATGGTTTAGTGGAATCGTGGTTTCAGGAAAAATGTACGGACTTCTATGATCAAGGCATTAAACAACTGATCCATAAATGGGAGAAATGTGTTACTATACATGGAGAGAACATAGAAAATGATTAAAGTTCCTGTGAAGGGCTATGATTTCTAGGTAAGTGTACCAACTTTTTGATACACTCTCATATTTCTTTATCTTTAAGGGTAATGATTAGAAATGGAAACTTGTCTACAAAAAATTTCAAATTTGAAAATAATACACCATCAAATGATGAAATTTGTGCTGTCTTGACATTTCTAAGAACACCATATTTCAATGGGAAAAATGTACACCATATAATGGCATCCAGCAATAAATCATTTTCTCACTGAACAATGATGCAATATGGTCTAAGTCACTAACACACCTAAAACCAAACAACAACATGAACAAACAAAAAATAGAGAATCCTTCTTCTTCTTCTACTGTTTTAGATTCTCCATTACAGTAGATTGATGGCTATGACTGTGGCAGTAGACTGATGACTTGATTGGTGAAGCTGATTGCTATAGATCAGCAGTTCCCAACCTTTTTTGACTGGCGAACTATTTTCAACATAACATTTTTATCATGAACCCCTAAGCCTATATTCTCTGAAATCGTATAACAGCTCTGAATTTTATTATAAAATATTTCCAGTACTATGTTTTTATAAGCAATATTGCGTAATAATATAAAATTATTTACTGTAGTCTGACTTGTTCGTCTGGCATGTCACTGAAAGATGAGATACATATCTACACATATGCACCCAATCCCCCCCCACTAACAACATCCTGTAGTGCATGTTTGTGACCCAAACCACAACTAAATATAAATTAATATTAAACTATTTTGTAGTTTCCAAATATATACCTATGTAAATCTAAGCAGATGCCATTATAGAATTTTTAGTTCGAACCCCCTGGAACACTTTCACAAACCCCCAGAGGTTTGCAAACCACTGGTTAGGAACTGCTGGTGTAGATTGATTGGTGTGGCAGTAGATTGATGGCTATGACTAAGTCATAGCTATCCTTCTGATTTTCTCAGCTGTGGTAATCAACTTTCACAAGAGATGTAGTACATTTAACAACTACTGGTCTAATAAATTTACACATCACATCTTTGACATATCAAGGAGTAACAACTCCAGTAAATGGATGTGGAGAATGTTTGATTTAAGAAATATGTTTGGATTTTCAAATGCTGGCATAATTTTTAAAAGGAAAAGGAAAATATTTTATTCAAGCCACAATACTTTTGTGGCTTGTTCAGTTGCTTGAACTTTTTGGATTGTTTGCACCTGAAATTTGCAATTCAGAAGTCATTTTTTAAGTTGATGGGTTCAATAAATTGTCTTTTTTTTTTTCAAAATTTCTTCTGAATCACAAACTGAATTTTGAAGAGTCAGCAGTGCTCTCTGGTAACAGACTGTTCCATTTTTCAATTTGGTAACTTGACCATATGGCTTTTCTGGGATTATATACTGAAAGCCATGTGGATGATTCTTCTTTAAATAGACTTGTCAGAAGTTGCCACTGTACTACTAGTCTAGATAAACATTAAATGTTCACACAAAGCCAATGTGTCCACTACACGCATTTCAAAATATTTTAAAATACTTCAGTGTTGCCAGAAGTTGCCACTGTACTACTAGTCTAGTTAAACATTAAATGTTCACACAAAGCCAATGTGTCCACTACACACATTTCAAAATATTTTAAAATACTTCAGTGGCATGAATTAATTGAAACTGTTTCAGTTTATCTTTCCTTTTTGCACTTTTATGTCTAGAAAGCAGTAAATATCCATACAGTATTCATTCACTTTCAAAGGAGAGCATCATGTGGTCCCCCTTTTAAGTATAAAAATTATCCTTTCATGAGCATATGTGAATGAGCTACTAGAGCATTTGTGGACCTGTATCAATGAATTTTCTGAATGCCTGTGGACTACAAGTAGTGCATTTCTGATAGCAGAGGGTTCTGCAAAGCAGTAAACTAATCAATTCATCAGAAATTCACTACCTTTTTATTTATAAATGTGTTCTTATTTTGACTTGGTTGTCTGAAATTAGTTAAAATTAGGTAAAACCTTGCTTTGCAAATATGAACTTCCAGTTGAAAATTGAAGTTCATATTTGCAAAGCAAGGTTTTATCCAATTTTAATTCATGTTAAACTACAGCTTTTGTTGCATTTTAAATTTCCTTCAAAACTTTTTGATACCAAAATATATCAAAATGTGCAGCTAACCTTATACATCATTAATTTGCTGTATGTTATCTATATTTCATTATTCAGAAGGTTTATTTATATTTTTGGGAAATATAATAGAAATGCTCAATTGAAGAACAGAACACAAATTTGGCTAAACATTGTAAACAAAACAAAAATTCTCATAAAATCATAAAGACAAATGTTTTTTTAAATTTTAGTAGCCTCTGCACTGTTCAGAGAACTTCATTTTGGACTGTACAATTACCTCTAGATATTTTTTCTTATAAACTACCTTCAGTACGAGGGTAATCAAGTGGCACATTACTCTAGGATTACTGATAACCAGAAATTTCCATAAGTGTTTATGTAGCAATTTTTTTGTTTATTTTTAGTATCAGAGTCACAAACTAAATTTAATTTTTTTTTTCAGTATTAGTACTGACAAAATGATGCATGTAAGTAAGCTTATGTAGCATAGAATAATAATGAACAAAAACTAAATAAACAAATAAACAAAATTTTAATAAAAAAACTAAACAAATAAAATAAAATAAAAAAGGAACCAATGTAACCTTCCTTCTCTTCATTTAACCATTTCTTTCAAGTATTTATCCAACCCTCCTTAAATTTAGATAAACTTTCACTCACCAAAAGAGTAGATTTATATCAATGATCAATAACTATTTGACTAAAGGAAAATTTCAAACATCTACTCTACAATTGTACACTCTCAATTTAAATCTATAATTGTACACTCTCAATTTAAATCTATAATTGTACACTCTCAATTTCAATTAATGCCCCCATGCCTATCTCATTCAAGTAGTAAAAATGCTCTCAGCATTTAGTTTAATAAAACACCTCAATCATATTATCCTCTAAGGACTGGTGTCCTAACACTATAACTAATAAAACTTAAGTCTCTCTCTTGATAAGGCTATCCCTTTGTGCTCTAAACCATTCTTATTGTTTTTCTTGGTACTCTCTCCAACATGTCTACTTTTCCCT
Source organism: Mastigoproctus giganteus (assembly GCF_048544385.1). Classification (NCBI taxonomy): domain Eukaryota; kingdom Metazoa; phylum Arthropoda; class Arachnida; order Uropygi; family Thelyphonidae; genus Mastigoproctus; species Mastigoproctus giganteus. Next base: position 137,171,794 of record NC_143578.1, on the reverse strand, counting down.
AAAATACAGTCTCCAAGTCTATGCAATAGTCAAGATGCGGCCTAATGAATGCTTTATATAACGGAATAATAAATTCCTATATAAACTCAGAGAAGGCCACAGGCTGCTCTAGCAGGCTCTCTCTCTCTCTCTGCACTATTTGGAGAACTAGCCAGACTGTACAGTTACACCTAGATCTTTTTCCTTATCAACTACTTTGAGTATGGTAACCAGGTGATATGCTACTCTAGGATTATTGATAACCAGATGGATATAAGATCTTACACTCTACAGAATTCCTGCTATTTCTCAATTCATCCATATAATTTATCCAAGTCTTGTTGAAACAACATTAGCATTAGCATTAGTAGAGGCATATGATGCAAGAAAGCAAGCTTATTCAGCATCAGCCAAAAAAAAAAAAAAAAAAAAAAAACACACACCACTCCCATTTCACCCCTCCGGTTCACTCAAAATACCTGTCCAGTTGAGCCTTAAATTTGTTTAGGCTATCAACTTCAACAACAAGTGATGGAAGTCGGTTCCACCAACCAACCACCCGCTGGCCAAAGGCAAAATGCCCAGATTACTATCATTAACCACCTTTCCACCTTTGTATCATCAGCAAACTCTGAGAATAAATTTGAAATGTTTATGTCAATATCATTAATGAATATTAAAACCATCAAGGGACCAAGCATGGAACCCTTTAGGATACTCCACATAACACTACTCCATATTCGTGTGGCAATTATATGGTTGTCTGAAATTAGTTAAAACCATGTTTGCAAATATGAACTTCAAGTTCATATCTGCAAAGCAAGGTTTTATCCAATTTTCATTCATGTTAAACTACAGCTTTTGTTGCATTTTAAATTTCTTCATTTAAAATGCAACAAAATTCATTAATTTAACCATCCCTTTATTCATATGAACAGTAACTTGCCTTGAATGCTACATTTATAAAAAGTATACAATAATCATTCACATGGGACCCTATCAAAAGCTTTACTGCATTCTAAGTAAATGATGCCACAGTAATGCTTTAGTTATAACCTCACAGTTGTTAATTAGATTTGTCAGCCAGCATAGCAAAGTCATGATGTGATTCCCTTATAATTCCATTCCTGCCCAGATGAATACACACCTTAACCTAGTGCTTTTCTGACTTAGTAATAGGGGTTGCAGAGGTTGTCAGATGCCTGCAACCCTCATTAGCATTAGTAGAGGCATATGATGGAAGAAAGCAAGCTTATACAGCATCAGCCAAAAAAAAAAAAAAAAAACCCTTTTCCATTTCACTCATCCATTTGTTCCAAATGTTTGTATAGTTCTGCTGTGAGTTTTGCTGTGAATTGCTGGAACAAACTTCCATCTGTTGTTGTGGAAGTTGATAGCTTAAATATAGTTCTGCTGTGAATTTATTTAAGCTATCAACTTCCACAACAACAGATGGAAGTTTATTCCAGCAATTAACTACCCACTGACTAATGGAAAATTTCCACACATCTATTCGACAAATGTCTTTCCTCAATTTCAGTTGATGCCCCCTGAGGTTTGTAATCTGACCAAGAGGAAGAATCCCATCAGCAATGAGCCTGCTCCATTCAAGGCCTTATACACCTCAATCAGATTGCCTCGCAGGTGCCTAGTCTCCAGATGCTGCAATTTGCAGGACTTAAGCCTTTCTTGGTAACAGCAACCCTTTGTTCCCCTCACTAATCTCATTGTCCTTCTCTGTGCTCGTTCTAGTAGCTCAACATCTTTCCTAAAATGAGGCCTCCAGACCTGTGTGCAGTACTCAAGGTGTGGCCTGACCACTGCCTGATGCAAGCGGATAATAACCTCCTTATCCATGCTAGCATATTCCTATATACCACTGAGAAGACCCCATGAGTTACTCTAGCAGCCTGTTTGCACTGCTCAGAAAACTTTATATCTGACTACACAATTACCCCCAGGTTCATTCTCCACTACCCAAACTGTAGTATTACACAGTTGGCATGTTACTCTGGGTTATTGCTACCCATGTACAGTAATTTACATTCTCAGCCCATCTGCTCATCTATTGCAGTAGCATACCATCCTCAGTATCATTAACAACCTTACCAACCTCTGTATCATCTGAAAACTTGGACATTTAGCTTGATATACCTTCATCACTAGCATTGAGAAATACAGAAAACAACAGTGGGCCCAACATGGATCCCTGGAGAACCCCTGCTAATAACATTAGTTCAAGAAGAGCAGTGTCCATTGATTACCACTCTCTGTCTTCTCACACTCAACCATCCTTTTAAACATTGTAGCAACTTGTCCTTAATGCCATACTGCTCCAACTTGTACTGTAATCTTCCGTGTGCAACAGTATCAAAAACTGTCCTAAAATCCAAGTGTAGTCAGTTCTGCTATAAAGTGGTACTTTTGTTCCTAAAAATCTCTGTGTTATGGCATTTGTACATTAAAAACAAAAAGGCTTATGGGAAAAATAAGGATAGGTGCAGAGCATTAAAAAAAAAGTTTTCAGTGTGGTAAGTAAAACAAAAAAAAAAAAAAAAACAGTTCGAAACCCAATAAAATTGCTAACACAGGTTAAACATCTTAAATTTCTAATAAATAAATAAATATTACAGTAAATATAGCACTGTAATATATACATACTAATTAATATTTCTGTTCACTGACTTTTTTTTTTTTGGACTGTAAAATTTATAACAGTAAAAAAGATAATCAATCAATAATGAGGCACGCACAAATGGCACAAGTGAGATACACAGTAACAATGTCACAAATTAAAAATAGGAAGCTTAAAAAATAGGAATGAACAGAAGATTCTGAATTGTATTTATGTTTTTTATATGATTGAAGATTTCATGGAAAGGGAAACACATAATAATGTAAAAACCCACAGAATTCCAGCTATCGGTATTATCCCAAATGCAATAAGATTTAGTTTATTACCTGTTTATAATTAGATTGCAAGATTTCGCTAACAGAAAAGCCCAATAAACTGGGGCCTGCAAATTGTTTTATGGTAGTGACCTCCAGAAATGTACTCCTCTGCTCACGCTATCATGCCTCTCGAAATTTTTGTTCAAACTGAAAAATGTGAGCTCCTGAAAACATGAGTCAGCCTACAATATCTTGTGAATACAGTGAATGACAACAGTGTGTCACCAACCAATACAACTACAGTAAATGGGAAATATAGCATTCACACATTTGACATTTTTTAAGCTTCCTCAACTTGCATATATTGCTGTGCAGGTCTCCATGTTCAGCTTGGTGCCAGGTTTTGCATTCACACGGTGTTACTCACAAACGAAACTGTGCATGAGCCAGTACAAAAATCGCGTTATACCTGCATTGTTCCCTAATATATCAATCACATTGGAGCAAATTTCCATTGCCTAAATGCGCATTATAGCAGAACTGACTGTATGTGATATCAAAATTATTTGCATCCAGTTCCTTTGTGTCCACATCATAGTATCCAATCAAATTGGTCAAGCAAGACTTCCCCTTAACAAACTCATGCTGTGTCTGAACTTTAACTGTAGTCTTGTCTAGATTATACTGCAGTGCTTCTTTAACCAGTGACTCCATTATTTTACCCAGAACAGAAGTTAAACTAATAGGTCTGCAATTACTCGTGCCACCTTTCGATCCCCCTTTGTGAATTGGGGATACATTTGCACATCTCCAGTCCGTGATGTGGGGACATCCCCTGAGTTTTAAGAATGCCCTCATAATCATGGCTAAGGACTTTCTTACACTGAAAGGGCAGAATTCATAGGATACCTGGTTCCTGGGCAATGCGATACTGCCACCCCCTTGCTAATGGATGAACCCACTGCTTGGCAGGTATATAGGTATACTGCATCCATGTAGACAGTAATTTGATGTCAGTATGGATAAATGTTGTGAGTTAACAAACTTTGAAAGAGGGATGATAGTGGGTGCCCGGCATGGTTCACTCTAGTTTAATTTAAAGACAAATCAAAGTTTGCATGTTAGGCAATATTATTATTGTTTAGTGCAAAACTATGACACTGTTTACTCAAACTATTCTTGTTTAGTCTAACAATACCATAGCCTGAATTTTACATAGTTGGAGACTTTCTGCCTTAAAATTTTATTAGTCTAAGAAGTACGCCTTTTGGCATTTCTTGTATTGTGTAAATAAATCACAACTGGGTCATCAGCTCTTATATCTCTGGATACTTACCACCCCACTAATAAGGCTAAATAAATTTGAAACAGTGCTGTATCGGTGGTGGTATCCAACTGAGAATAAGTACCAGTAGCCTTATTTAAAGGGAAGTGTTACTTATTCAAAGTACACAAGGAAGGTAACTTGTAAAGGGTTTCCCAATATAAGATGTTCTAAGACTGATGCCTAACATACAAACTTCAGTTTGTCTTTAAATTCAACTATGCAGTAATGATGCAACCGCACCAATCATATATCATAGTTTGAGACTTTCTGCCCTAAAATTTTATCAACCTAAGAAGTATACTGAAAGGACAGAATTCGTGGGATATCTGGTTTCTGGGCAACGCAATGCCGTCACCCATCTTGATAGTGGACGTACCAAACGCTTGGCAGGTATATAGGTACACTGCATTCATGTAGATGGTAATTCAATGTCAGTATGGATAAATGTAGCGAGTTAACTGACTTTGAAAGAGGGATGATAGTGGGCACCTGACTCATGGGTCACTCTATTGTAGAAGTGGTACAGAAATTGCACTATCTCTGTTCGACAGCATCAAGAATGTATCAGGAATAAGCCATTTCTGAAATAACAACTCATCATGGACAGCACGATGTGGGCAGAGAAAGGTGGTGCATGAATGTGGCCCTTTACATCTGTCTCGCATTGTTTCAGCCAACCGGAGAGCGACAGTGGCACAAATCACCACAAACTTCAATGAGTGAGATTCCAGAAACGTCTCCACCAGGGCTATCAAGCAATGATTAGCTGCAACAGGTTATCGGTGCTGCCAACCCACATGGGTTCCATTGCTAACACCATGACACAGGACTCTATTCTTCAACTGAGCAAAAAAACATTGGCACTGGACCTTGGATGATTGAAGACGGGTCTCCTGCTGGTCCGATGATCCCATTTCCAGTTATTTTGAGTGGACAGGAGGGTGCGTATCTGGCGGAAACTGCATGAAGCTATGCACCCATCATGTCAACAAAGAACTGTTCAGGCGGGTGGATGGTCAGTAATGGTCTAGGGCGTGTTCAACTGGCACACATTGGTACCTCTGGTACGTTTAGATGCATGTCTGAAAGGTCCAGATTACTTGTCCATCCATGCAGACAATCTGCATCCCTTCATGGTCATCATGCACGCATAGGGGAATGAACTCTTTCAGCAGGACAATGCACCTCCCCACAGAGCAGTGGTGACTAGGACATGGTTCGAAGAGCATTCCTCAGATTTTACCACTATGAAATGGATTCCCATGAACCTTGTGGGGCATATTTGGGATGATGTGGAAAGGTCCATTTGAGCTTTGGATTCTCCACCCAGGAATGCGATGGAATTAAGTACAGCGGTGCAGCAAGCATGGATGGAAATACCTGGAACGCTTTCGCGAACTAGTCGACTCAGTGCCTCACTGTGTGAATGCCCTTATCCGGATGAAAGGTGGGCCTATCCATTACTAGGTAGTTATCCCATGATTTCAGTCCACTCAGTGTACTTCCTTTGCTGTTTCCTTTAATATAACTGGATAGATCCCATCCACTCCAGATGCCTTCCTTATGTTTAACTTAAGCAATTTCTCCTCCACTTTGCTCTCAGTTATTACAAAATAATTTAACTCTCTGTTCAAGTTTGACAAGCTTCTGGCTTCCACTTCCCTACAGAATTCCTCATGTGTGAATGTAGATGCAAAATACTCATTCAGTTTGTCAGCTACCTGAGCAAAATTCTCAACAATCAAACCATTGATATCAAGTGGACGATCTGATTTCCTTTTGATCCCCTTCCTTCTAGAGCTTACATAAGTAAAGAAGTCTTTACTATTTTCCTTGCATCCTTTGCCAAAGATTTCTCATAATCTGCCTGTGCTTGCCTGACATCCTTTGTGACTTGATTATAGACTATCTTATGTCTACCACAGGCATCTTGTGTCTCCTGATAATTTATATGCATCCCATGCATTTTTCTTCTCTGCCATGAGTTTCATTAGTTTATCTGACATCCATTTAGGCCTAAACCTTGAACAGTATTTCTTAGAAATACTGTTCAATTTATGAAAAGCATAATAGCTTCCAAGATTAATTTCTTGAATGCTTCCATTTAGAATTGCTGTTGGTAACATCATCAGTTGGTCCCACTGTATAAAATTTAAAAACTGGCTGTGACTGCTGTAATCACCTTTACGAAAGCAAAAACCCTTCCCTTTATCCCCGATGGTAGTTACTTGTTGATTTAGTTCCACTGAAAAGAATTTGAAAGATGTTGAGATCACTGTAATTCCCCTTGTGAAAACAAAAACCCTTCCCCTTTTTTCTTATAGTAGTTATTTCTTTACAAAGATCCTACATTAATACAAGGGATTAATATCCAGTTTTTATTAAGGATCCAAACTACTCAATTATTTTAGGCCTCGGGTGCCAAGCGATTGACTGAGCGATTTCTCTTTGTGCTTTCACTGTGACTTTTTCATAGGTGAATTCTGCATTCTCTTTTACGTTCCTCTCGTTGAGAAATCCTTTTATTTAGTAGCTCTTTTATCAAAAGTACTGGTAGAGAGCAAGGAAGGAAAGTAACCTTTCTTTATTTTTCATATTCAATAGACTAACTCCTACTAATTTCGCTTGGTCACTCCAGGCACTGCTCCTGCCTCCCCGTGGCGGGGCCGGTAACCTTGGCAGAAAAGTTCATCTGCCAGGGGCTAAAAGGAGCCAAGATGGAACAAAATATGTTTCCTTCTTTAGAACCGACAAGCAGTCGGCTAGACACAGAACACGAACATGACTCTTCACAAGCAAAGAGGTTAAAAACCATTTCCTCTGCGACCGAGTTTCCTGCATTTTTAATAATGCATTCATTATCAGAACAGCCTCTTAGTAAGCTATCCCCCTTTCTAATCCAAAAACACTTGGAAAGTATTGCAGGGTCTCCCAAGACAGTTAAGAGATTGCAATCGGGGGACTTACTAATAGAAACTGTCAACTGCAGGCATTCTGAAAAACTCTTGAAAATGACAAACTTTGCTAAAATTCCAGTAAAGGTAACTCCTCATGCAACCCTAAATACATCTTAGGGTGTTATATCTAGTTGCGACCTTTTGAATGTGACAGAAGAAGAAATTAAAGAAGAGCTAAATGAACAAAATGTAATTGCTGTCAAAAGAATTATGACTAAAAGGGACAATATACTCACGCCCACCAGAAATATCATTCTCACCTTTAGCAGTCCAAATCTACCCTCATCAGTAAAAGCAGGATATCTAAATTGTCGTATTCGTTCTTATATTCCTAATCCGTTGAGATGCTATAAATGCCAAAAGTATGGCCATTCTCAGACGGCATGCAGAGGGAACCCAGCTTGTCCCAACTGTGGATCTTCTGATCACAATCAAAATGACTGTTCAGCAAAAGAAATGACTTGTCCTAATTGCAAGGGACCATCCTGCTTACTCTAAAACATGTGAGAAGTGGAAAATGGAGAAAAAAATTGTAAAATATAAAGTCGAAAACAAAATTAGTTATCAGGAGGCAAGAAAATTAATTGCACCCAGTATACCTAACCGTACATATGCCAGTATTGCAAAAAAATATCAAACAATAGCCACGCAAACTGATGTGACTGTTCCATCTAACATATCAATCTCCGACTGGGCTCGAGCTGTCCTTTCTCAGCAGCAGTCCAATATTCTAAAGCACTCAGACCAAGCAAGTAACACGCCTCTTACGATTCCAGTAAAATCTCCTCATTCGCCAGTGATTGCTACTACTCCAAATAATGCTAGTTCAACTTCAAAACAGATTATCCAGGACACATCGATGGATCAAGAGTACTCATCCAAACAGGAAGATCCGATTCTTGAAATATTTGCAGAAGAAGAAGATATGAACACAGGTCACCCCACCTTTCCAAAAAGAAATAAACCAAAGCCAGAACGCCACACGACAGCCGCGTCAGGTACAGCTTCTTCTAAACTCAAACAATGCCTTATATTTTACAGTGGAATTGTAGAGGCTTTCGAGGAAACATCGATGACATTCAGTACTTAATTAGACACTACTCTTCATTGGGTTTCTGTCTGCAGGAAACCTATTTAACTGCTCAAATTTCTGTTTCTATAAAAAACTACACAATCTATCGAAGAGATCAGAATACATCCGATTCTGCTTGTGGTGGTGTAGCTATTTTGATTAACTCAAAGATCCCTTCTAGCCAAATCATTCTTCAAACCCAAATTGAAGCCGTTGCTGTGCGTCTGATTACTCAGATTGCGTTTACGCTAGTCTCAATCTATCTCCCACCAAGCAATACCTACTCTTATAAAGATATCGAAGAACTTCTAATACAGCTACCCTCCCCAATCTGCTTGCTAGGGGATTTCAATGGCCACCACCCTTTATGGGGATCCTCAAAATTAGATAGACAGGGCCGACTGATTGAAACTCTACTAGATAAACAGAACCTTACCATTCTTAATAGTGGTACACACACCCACATACCTACTGGACAGACTTCTGCAATCGACCTCTCGATTTGTTCTCCGATACTGTTTCCAGTCATTCAGTGGTCCGCTATGGATGATCCAATGGGAAGTGACCATTTTCCAATTGTCTGTAACCTGCTAACTACACAATCACCATTAGACCAACCCTGCAGAAAATGGAAATTTTCTAAAGCCAAATGGGCCAAATTTCAATCAGCAATAATTCTGGACAAAGAAACTATTCAGCTACAACCTATAGACAAAGTAACTGATTATATCACATCCCGTATTTTAGTTGCAGCAAAATACTCAATTCCATTATCAAACCCCCAAACCCGACGGCACTTCAACTACTGGTGGAATGAAGAGTGCACAAAAGCAAAGAAGGAAAAAAATAAAGCATTCAATCTATTCCGTCGATTTCCAACGACAGTTAATTTAATTAGTTACAAGAAGTTAAGGGCAAAAGCGCGGTTCATTCACAGGCAAGCCAAGAAAGATTCTTGGACTCGGTTTGCATGTACTATCAACAGAAATACCGACTTCAGATTAATATGGAAGAAAATTAGACAGCTTTCTGGGAAGTTTCCAAACATCCCTTCCCCAATTCTTTCATACAATGGGCAAGAACTCTCTGGTTGTCTAGATATAGCGAATGCCTTGGGTAAAACCTTTGCTGAAGTCTCTGCTGCATCAAATTACACTCCGAAATTCCAAAAAATTAAGACCTCCACCGAACAGAGACCCATCAACTTTAAAACCTCACTATCACTTCCGTATAATCAGCCTCTTGAATATTGTGAACTTTTACAAGCCATCAGAACAACACGAAACAGTGCAGCTGGGCCAGATGGCATATATTATGTCATGCTGCAGCATCTCGATGAGCAAAACTTACAAATGCTGCTAGTCTTCTTTAACCGGATCTTCTTGGAAAATATTTATCCAACCTCTTGGCACCATGCTACAGTTTTGCCCCTTTTTGAAACCTGGAAAAGATCCTTCCAATCCTAATAGTTACAGGCCAATCTCTCTGTCAAGTTGCCTTGGTAAAATTCTTGAAAAAATGATCCACAGTCGACTCAGCTGGATCATTGAAACTGAACAACTACTGAGTAATTGTCAACATGGCTTTCGCAAAAATAGGTCCTCTCTAGATCTGATGATCAAGGCCAAATCTGAAATTCGCAATGCCTTTGTGAAAAACGAACACGTTGTCATGGTCTCCATTGATATAGAAAAGGCATTCGATACTACCTGGCGGTATGGCATTCTCAGTGACCTACATAATCTTGGTCTATGAGGCAACCTGCCTATATTTATTAGGAACTTCCTCCAGAGCCGTTCTTTCCAGGTTCGATACCAAAACTCTCTTTCTTCTACATTCTTGCAGGAAGGAGTACCACAGGGGTTGGTTTTGAGTGCAACCCTATTTGCCCTTAGAATTGATTCCATTTCAAAAGAACTTCCAAATACTGTAGAAGCCTATCTTTATGCTGACGATCTATCCATTTTTTGCCATTCTCAGAACATGAGATCTATTGAACGGCAATTGCAAATGTCCCTCAATAAAATTCAAAAATGGGCTGATTTCAATGGATATCGGCTTTCCCATCAGAAAACAGTTGCAATCCACTTTTGTAATCAACGTAAATTACATATAGACCCTGAACTTCGGATATCAAATTCCACCATCCCGATTGCCAACAATATTAGATTGTTGGGATTAATATTAGACAGCAAGTTAAATTTCTTTGAGCACATTAAAGTAATACGTACTACCTGTCTGAAAAAGCTGAACATGCTAAGAGCTCTATCTGCCCAGTCTTGGGGAGCAGATCGTACAACTTTGCTGCTCTTATACAGAGCACTGATTAGATCTCGGTTGGATTACGGTGCCCCAGTTTATGATTCTGCCCGAAAGAGTGTATTGCGCTGGCTCGATCCTGTACAACACAATGCACTGAGGATTGCCCTTGGTGCTTATAGGACTTCACCAACCTATAGTCTATATATTGAAGCCCATGAGCCCCCTCTGTACCTCTGCAGAAAAATGTTACTACTTAAATATGCAGCCAGAATACAAAACTGTTCTCTGCACCCCATCCAACCATATCTCTTTAATCCACCATTTCATAATCTCTATAGAAATAAACCAAATAAAATACGACCAGCAGGCCTACGGCTCCTTGAAATAGCACAAAATTGGAATGTTCCTCTCCAGAGTAGGCAGCACAGAAAGAATTATTCTTACCCACCATGGATTCCATTTCCTCAACCAGCCTACGATAATTATTTTCTCCAATGGGGAAAGAATTGCTTACCGACTCTGAATGTGCAACAATTACATGCTAGCCATATTCAAAACTATTTTGACTTCTTACCGATATATACTGATGGTTCCAAATCTCATTCAACTGTTGGAGCAGCAGCAGTGTTTCCCTCTGCTATCATATCAGCCTCTCTTCCACCTGAGTACAGCAGCTTTTCAGCGGAATTATATGCAATACAATTAGCTCTTGAAAATTTGACTCTTCACCCCTCTGCAAAATATTTAGTTTACACCGACTCTCTCAGCTCAATTAGAGCAATGCAGAATCTCTCTCATAAGGGTCACCCTGTATTAAATCAAATCAAGAATTTGCTGTTAAAAATTAAAGATCGTCAGCAACGAGTGAACTTTTGCTGGATTCCAGCACATTCAGGCATCAAAGGGAACGAGCTGGCTGATATTTCTGCTAAAAATCCGTCAACATTAGACTTAACCTCTGTCTTTATTCCAGTTTATGATTATAATATTATAATTCAAACAGCATACCATGCACAATGGACAGAGCTATGGCATAAACAAACAAATAACAAACTTTTCCAGTTGAAACAGGACCCAAAATTTTGGCACTCATGCATTCAGACATTACGGCGAGAAGAAGTGGTACTCGCACGGATTAGAATAGGACATACCCATCTAACACACCTCCATCTACTCACAGGCGATGATCCCCCTCAGTGTTCACAGTGCTCTGAACATCTAACCGTCAAACATATTTTGATAGATTGTCCACATTATCAACAACATCGAACTTCAACATTTCATTCTCTGGCAAATCTCCGAGAGCGGATAACATTAAATGATATTATTGGTGAAAATGCAAATATTAACTATCTTCACATTAAATATTTATTTATTTGAATTTTTTGAACATTCCTATGAATAGGCGCAATATAGCCACAGCAGCTTGTGCGCCATTAAACACCCACACCATACACACACACTCAATTATTTTAGAGTATAGTAAACAATATCATAAAATGGGTAGTGTCCAAAGAGATTTCTGCAATCAAAAGAAAAAGTTAGGGTTTCAATTTTAAGAAACTATAGTGGGCTGAGTTATTTCTTGGGCTGTATTAACCGTGTTGACAACTATGCACTGTTAGATACAAGTTCAATATGGAGAGAATTCAAAGGATGTAACCTGGAATCCACAAATGCATTCATTCCAATGCAGAAGTTCCACAAAAGAAAGATGGCAGAGTGAATGACTAGAAAGGGTAAGGGTAAATTGAGCAAAAGAAAAAAAAAAAAGTTAAAGATTATCACAAAACAGTGATTTATATGATGTATCAGAAGTAACGAAGATACTGTTAGAATAATCATTACATACCAGTTGCTCCTTCATTTGAAGTTTCTTGTTATACAATATAATAGCGTAGCTTAATTTAATTTATTATGATACTCACTTTTTTATAATCTGCATTGATGTTGGAATAAATTGGATGATAATTTTAAATTTAAGTTAGCATGAATAAGTTAGGATTTAAAAACAGAATTAAAATGTGCGCAAGGAAGTAGAAGTGCACGTCTTCGTCCTTGGTTGTCAATGTTGAAATTTGAAACGATTTTAGTTATACGGTTGGAAACAGAAGGCCAATAGCCATAACAAGTGGCTTTCGTTTTACACGTCTTCAATTGGCAATGGTAGAATGAGAGTAAACGCGTGTATTTAAGAAGACTAGGTTCCCGTGATGATCCTGGATACACGTGGGAATCTCAGGTGCATGAGATTCCAGACCGGTGCTATGTTATAGGGTAGTTTGAAATTTAATACTTGAAGAGTGGAATGGCGGCGAAACCATTCTATAACTAGGGCTTCATATTGGAAAATTTTAAAACTGGATTTTAATTTGATAATAGGAATGGCTGAATCTACTAAGGGGGTGTGGTTGTGTGATTGAACATGTGTTGCTAATTCGGTATTGGACTGTCCCGTCCTAAAGCTATTGTAGCGGTAGTAAGCAAAGTGTGTTTGATGTTTTGGTAGAACCGTATTTTGTGGTGGTGCTACCAATGTAGCAAGCATTACAGTTACCTTGACATTTTATTAAGTAGATGATATTATTATTCATGTCACTAATGTGGTAATTTTGTGTATCTTTATATGAGTTGAATAATGAACCTAGTTTATTGTAAGATGCGAATGTAAGGATATCAGTACTCTTGAATAAACGGTGGAATTGGTTGGCAAAATTACTATGGTAAGGAAGGATAATACGTAGATTATTATTAGACATGCGTTTGGGTGGGTATTGGACATTGGCAGCACCACCACAAAATATGGTTCTACCAAAACATCAAACACACGTGCTTACTAGCACTACAATAGCTTTAGGACGGGACAGTCCAATACCGAATTAGCAACACATGTTCAATCCCACAACCACACCCCCTTAGTAGATTCAGCCATTCCTATTATCAAATTAAAATCCAGTTTTAAAATTTTCCAATATGAAGCCCTAGTTATAGAATGGTTTCACCGCCATTCCACTCTTCAAGTATTAAATTCCAAAATACCCTATAACATAGCACCGGTCTGGAAGCTCATGCACCTGAGATTCCCACGTGTATCCAGGAGCATCACGGGAACCTAGTCTTCTTAAATACACGCGTTTACTCTCATTCTACCATTGCCAACTGAAGACGTGTAAAACGAAAGCTACTTGTTATGGCTATTGGCCTTCTGTTTCCAACCGTATAACTAAAATCGTTTCAAATTTCAACTTGGACAACCAAGGACGAAGATGTGCACTTCTACTTCCTTGCGCACATTTTAATTCTGTTTTTAAATCCTAACTTATTCATGCTAACTTAAATTTAAAATTATCATCCAATTTATTCCAACATTAATGAAGATTATTAGCATTAGCATTAGCATTAGTAGAGGCATTTGATGCAAGAAAGCAAGCTTATGCAGCATCAGCCAAAAAAAAAAAAAAAAACCCACTTCCACTTCACCCCTCTGTTCGTTCAAAATACCTGTCCAGCTGAGCCTTAAACTTATTTAGGCTATCAACCTCCACCACAAGGGATGGCAGTCTGTTCCACCAACCAACCACCCGCTGGCTAAAGGCAAATTTCCGCACGTCTATCCTACATCTGTCTTTCCTCAATTTGAATTTATGCCCTCTCAGGTGATTTTTCTGAGCTAGAGGAAGAATCCCATCAGCATTGAGCATGCTTAAACCATTCAAGGCTTTATACACCTCTATCAGATCACCTCGCTGGTGCCTAGTCTCCAGACACTGTAATTTGCAAAACTTAAGCCTTTCTTCGTAAGAGCACCCCTTCGTTCCATTCACTAATCTTGTTGCCCTTCTCTGTACTCGTTCCAGCAGCTCTACATCCTTCTTGAAATGAGGCCTCCAGACCTGTATACAGTACTCTAGGTGTGGCCTGACCATTGCCTTATACAATGGAATAATCACCTCCTTATCCCTGCTGGAAAAATTCCTGTATATCATTGACAATACTCCATGAGCTACTCTTGCAGCCCGTCTGCACTGCTCAGAGAACTTCATATCTGCCTGCACAATCACCCCCAAGTCCCTTTCATTCTCTACCACTGTCAGTGTAGTACCACAGAGTTGATACGTTGCTCTGGGGTTGCTGTTTCCCATGTGTAGTACTTTACATTTGTCAATGTTAAACTTCATTTGCCACCTCTCAGCCCATCTGCTCAACCTTTCCAGATCCTGTTGCAGCAGCATAGTGTCAGTAGTGTCCTTGACAACCCTGCCAACCTTTGTATCATCTGCAAACTTGGACATTAAGCTTGATATACCATCATCAATATCATTTATAAATACAGAAAACAACAAAGACAATAAGAAAGACAATTATAAAAAGATGAGTATCATAATAAATTAAATTAAGCCTTAAGCTTCCTTGCACCATATGACTAATACTAATACTAAGAAGAAAAAAAAATATATACTAGGTGGATTCGCCCCCTGCTCGCTGCACTTGCAGTATTAATAAAGTAAAATAAAATACTTTATAAAATAAAATAAATAGTAATAATAAAATAGCTTTCACACTGTGTGTCTCTTCCTCTGCTATGAATGCATAAATACATTACATATAGAAATCAAGCATGGCACCGTGGTCATGTTAGATAAACAAAGTGCATAACCATGCTTAAACAGAAACTTGTTTTACCGCAGTAAAACAAGCTTCTGTTACGAATTTATTATTTGTTACGTATAACCCGCATCTCTTCTCCCATTGGCTGAATAAATATCACTAGGAGGAAAATTATTTTAATGTACAGAAAGATATATATATATATATCATATTTTTATTCTGTTGATTCTGATTTTGTTTTATTAATGAGATATTTGAATTAATAAATTTTTTACAGGATGCAATGTTTCCCAGAAAGACAATAAGAAATTGGTTTTATTTTTTGACATTTTAATAAAAAATTACATGCTTCTTTTCTATGTTGTGCTTTTAGTATATAGTGCATCCCCGCTTTACAATATTAATCCATTCCAGACACATCATTGTATCATGAATATATTGTAATGCAAACCGAATAACACATTGTTTTTTGGTAATTCATTGCAAAACTTGGAAGTCGAAATTTTCGGTATTGATTATTTTTAATCAATTAAAAAATTGATTAAAATTAATATACTGATTAAAGTAAAACAAAAAAAAAAATCACTTCATCTAGAGCAGTGGTTCTCAAACTTTTTGAGCCCACGCTTCCCTTGACCTGGAAAATTTTCCCGATGCCTCCCTTGAAGTAAAGCATCTATAATTGTGCAATTTCTTATTTTTAATATGTTAATACAATAATTATTAATACTACATGAAATAATAAGCATCTGTAGTTCTAAATTACTAACGTAATTTAGATGTTGAATTTAGAATTTAGATGTTAGACTACAACATCTAAATTATTAATGATTACTATCAGTAAGTAATCAGGCCAAAAACAATAAAAAACACAATCGCACACTGCTGAAACCATATTTTCAACCATGTTTACCATGTTTACTATGCAATCTACCTATATATGTCATACATAGTACGCACTAAATTATATATATTACATTACATCATATCAACCATAATTCATCAATCCATTTCAGAAAAATATATTTTTTTCCAAATGTTTATCTCATGTTTATATCAAAGTTAGAGTGAGATAGGTGGCGGTAAATGCTTTAAAAAATAGGTTATAAAATTTAATGTTATGTTATGAAAGTTTATTTATATATGTTATGTTATGAAAATTACATTTCTGTTAAACTTTTCGTGCCTCCTTTTGCACTAGTCCGCGCCTCCCAGTTTGGAAATCACTGATCTAGAGGATGCAAAAAACAAAGCACGTGGCCAACAACGTTTACAAAGACTGCAATTGGCTGAGAGGAAGGATCATGTGGTCCAGTCAGAGACAATTGCAAGCCCAACATAAAGTGAAATAAGTAGGCACCGGTTGGTTAGTAGAATCGGCCGCTTTATAGAATCAAATTTCAAAAAAACAATTCAACTCGTTAAAATGATTTGAATTGTTTTTCGGTAATAAGAATTGATTTTGAATGCTCTGTGATACTTTTCTAAAGCACATTTCTGGATGTGGATTTTTGGGACTTTTGTGGATTTATTGGATGATTGTTTTCTACAGCAGCATGTTCAGGAGGCAACTAGAGGGAGTAATACTATAGATCTGATTATCAGTAGTGATTCTTCATGCATTAAGAATTCTCCTGCATTAAGAAGTACGATTTACTCAAAGAGGTAAATCCGACTTCAGCACACTTTATGCAAATTACAGTGTCTGGAGACTAGGCACCTGAGAGGTGATCTGATTGAGGTGTATAAAGCCTTGAATGGTTTGAGCATGTGGATGGGTGAAATTAGAAGATTTGTTTTTTTTGGCTGATGCTATATAAGCTTGCTTTCTTGCATTATGTGCCTTTACTAATGCTAATGCTAAATGTTAATGTGCTTTTCTACAGCATATCCAGAAATGCCATAAAACAAAAACAATTTGCAGTTTCCGGTTTATTAGGCTTTTCTGTTAGTGCAATCTATTATAAACAGATAGTAAACTTGATCTTACTGCATTTGTGATAATACCGATAGCTGGAATTCTGTAGGCCTTTTCTCATTATTATGGTGAAATATGTTTCCCCTTCCATGAAATCTTTATTCGTATAAAAAACATAAATAAATTGTCAGAATCTTCTCTTCATTCCTATTTTTTAAGTTTCATAAACTTGTTAATCCATATCTCACTTCTGCGTATTGTGTTAGTTCCAATTTGTGCATGCCATGTTCTTTGTTATTGACTGCTTACCTTTTTTTGTTTTAAATTTTAACCCCCACCAATTAATCCCCCCAAAAGTCAGTGAACAGAAATATTAATTAGTAGGCACACATTACAGTATTAATTAAGCTATGTATGTATGCATAAATTTATTTTATTTTGCTACTCCGTGGAAAATATTCTTCCAATTTTCATGTATCATTTCATTTTGTTAATTGGTAAGGTAATAATGTATAAATTTGTGCTTTATATTTTTACTTTTATAGCCTGTGGATAATATTCCTCCTATTTTCACTTTTTAGAATTGCCATTTAATAGAATTAAAATTCAATTTGCAAACATGATCACAATGACCGGCACTTATTTTATTATTACAGAGAGGCTGTACTGTAAAGTGAGGGTCCATTGTATTAGTGTATGTTACAAGTTATTTTAAAATTATAAAAAAATGTAAGTTTTGTTTTTCATTTCTGTGCATTAAAAATGCAAAGTGTGCATTTTTAATTCACATTTTTAATGCATGCCATTGAATATTCTTTGTTTCTCTAATAACTGAGTAAGCCAAAAGCACATCTTCTTTTGGAACTAGAACCTATTGTCCTCCCCCCCCCTTTGTTTTCTCCTCACAACCTGATGCATGAGAGAAGGCACCAGCACTAAGTTTGACATTTAAATGTGCAATGGATAATTTGTACCAAGGCATTCATTCTCTTCTTCAGGCAGTCAATTTTACTGAACAGAACACTAAGTTTACATTTCATTTTCTCGCTCTTCCTACACACAATTGAAAATTTGAGGCTAACTCTGGAGGTTCAGAATAGTACTTGCGGACCTTTAGAGATATGTTCAAATAATGGCACAGCCAGTATAATAAACAAGACTCACAGGGACATCACCTGCTCCAATTGCCTGATCAGTCATGCTATCCTGGGTCATAGTATTCTTGCCAATCTAGTCTTCACTTAATTAAGCTAAATTCAGAAATTTACTTAATTAATTTAGATTAATTAACAAACTATAACTTTTAGCATTTTATGAAAGGCTAGTAGTTGTAAATAATAAAAATTAAAGAAATTTATTTTTACCTCATCTTTTTGAACAGATTTCTGGATGAAAGGTTGAGCAGTCTCAACAGCCCAGTGAAACCACTCACTCAGCAAATGCTCACCAAACCAATCTGGATATGACTCCATTTTCAATTTTTCTCTGAAAAAGACTATCAACTGTAACAAGCAGTATTTTTAAACTTATGAACTAGTCATAATCAAATAGTGACACTTTTAATAAAATGTTAAATGGACATATTTATCTAAAATTAATTAAAGCACTTATACCTTTTTTTTTAGTTTGAGAAAACCTTTCATGCATTGTATTTTTCTGTGTTTACTGTCGTGGGACACTACTGTCCTTCTAGTGACAGTGACACATCTTGGACTTACTTTAGAAATGACTTATTTAACTAATCAATTAACCATATGTTGACCTAAAGTTACTACTGTCATTTTTAACTGAATATCATCACCAAGGAGATAACTTCCTTATTGATAAAAAACACAAAGGCACTGTTATGGCCAGCTCTGGAGCTATTCATTCCATCATTAGACTGAATAACTAAATCTTAAATGTGTGTGTGTGTGTGTGTGTGTGAGAGAGAGAGAGAGAGAGAGAGAGAGAGAGAGAGAGAGAGAGAGAGAGAGGGGAACTGGCTTTGAATATGAGCAAATTTTGAAGCAGGATGAAAAACACCACGGAAACAAGAAAGTGTAAAATGTTGAAGACAAAACAGGACCATAGTTTTCGAGAACTAGTAAAAAAAAGTCATTAGAACTGGGATCCGGAAAAGTTGCCCCCCGCATTTCGTCTCCCACATTTCGCCCCCAGTAGATAATGAATAGGCTATAGAAATGTAAATAATACACCTAATTTTTTAATTTATTTTGTTTTAATAGAATGAATCAATCAAAGGTAAAGGTAATCAAATCAAAGGTAATCAATCATAGAATAAATGCACATTATTATTGTTTAAAACTCGAAGTTGTATGCAATGCCTCTAAGGTGATCAATCACATTATGATTTTGAAAATCTTGGATTATTCTTTTGATTCTAGCAGAAATTGCAGCATACTTCTTGTTCCATCAGAAAACCACTCCTGGCTACATGCCAATAGCTGAAGATTGTTACTAGTGGAAAAAATAAGCATGCGACCCGGGAGCAGTTCGTCCTGAGAATCATACATTAAAAACTGTTTAATAGATTTGATAATTGAGAGCTATTAAGTGCTCGATAATTCTATATTCTATTATATTATAAATCAACAGGGATTACCTTTATTTTAGATATAGGAAGCTTCTTTTCCAACTCTCCTAGTCCAACTCGCTAATAATTCTTGAGGATGGCGATATCAATTTTGCAAAACAGGTGGGACATCTTCCCCACTGTCAGAACTGTAGTGTTCAGACAGTGCAGTCTCAACAATGAGCGCTCAAGACTTCTGTCTTCAAACACCATACCTCTGGCAGCATGGAAACCATTACGTGGATTGGCATAAAATTAGATTTTTGAAGGTCTAAACTGTTTAATAAATATGGACCGATTATTTCATTTGGTCCTGTAGCTGGACTTTAGAGTTAAATTTAGGGGTCTACTCATTATCTACAGGGGGCAAAATGTGCCGGGGCGAAATGTGGGGTGCAAAATGCGGGGGGCCACTTTTCCGTAAACCATTAGGACTTGGAGCTTCCTTGACATTAAGATTGGTCAGAATTTTTATAACATCCTTCTGTTGAAAGACAGTGGGAAGAATCAAGTGGAGTGTATTTGTATGGTAGTAGATGATTTATCAAGGCTGTTTATAAAAGAGTTAGAAGAAAAGTAGTATACTATTATTATTATTTTAACTGCACCCAAGAGTACACTTATGTGAGTATATATGTTTCATCTGTAGAAGTTTGTGTTTCGTGAGCTGATGTGCATGTTGTGCAGGCTGAAAAACTCAGAATAAATCCTGGGGGGGGGTAATTCTTTTGTCTTATATCTTTTGTCTATAGCCTCAACTGAGAACTTTCAATATTTCACCAATTGTAGATAGGACTCAAATCCAGACGTCTTAAAAACAGAAAAATTCTATTGGAACGAGCAGCAGCCTGGAAAACAAGTGCAGGGTATTTCAGAGACTGCTGGGAGTCATTGCGGTACAAGAAAACACATGGGTTGTATTAGGGTAGTTAAGAATAGGAACAGGTGCATGTATACTTGCATGTACACCAGTGCTAGGAGTTTGATAAATAAATTTGATGAATTTGAATTGTTGTTCAAAACATCAAAGGCAGATATTGTTGGGATATCAGAGACTTGGTGTCACACAGATATAAGGAGTGCAGAACTGGAATTTGGGGAGTTCAATGTGTACAGAAAGGATAGACAGGATAGGAAGGGAGGAGGGGTTATGCTATTAGTTAAGAAACACACAGAATCCAAGGAAATACAGCCAGTCAACATGGGTGGACACTGCAGTGTCGAGTCAGTTTGGTTTGACATAAGCACTGGAAAAGCAAAATTGAGAGTAGGAGTGTGTTATAGGCCTAATGACTCTGATGAGTATAATAAGAAACTGTACAGGGAAATAGTGAATCAGAGAGTCTTATAATGGGGGATTTTAATTTCCCAGATATTGACTGGAATTTGTGGGTTGGTCACTCACACACTAGCAAGGCTTTTATGGATTTATTGGATGATTGTTTTCTACATCAGCATGTTTGGGAGGCAACTAGAGGAAGTAATACTCTTTATCTGATTATCAGTAGTGATTCTTCAAGCATTAAGAATCTGCAGATAAAGGAACCACTAGGTGGCAGTGATCACAGTGTGCTGAAGTGGGATTTACTGAAAGAGGTAACTACCATTAGGTGTAAAGGGAAGGGTTTTTGCTTTCGTAAAGGCGACTACGGTCGTCTGAGACAGTATTTAAATTCTATACGGTGGGACCAACTGATGATGTTACCAACAGCAAATTCAAAATGGGAACCATTCAAAGAATTTATCTTGGAAACTACTAGGCTTTACATACCAACTAAGAAATATTGTTCAAGGTTTAAGCGTAACTGGATGTCAGATGAACTAATGAGACATATGGCAGAGAAGAAAAATGCATGGGATACATATAAATGAATGTTAAAATGAAGATTGATGCAATAAAGCATCATATGTTTAAGAGTGTAAATATTCTATATAATACTGGTATAAATACACCATAGAAAACTCTTAAATGAAAAAACTACGTTTGTAGTTTAAAGGGGCATGATTTTATCTGTATCTCATATTGTGCTCCTCCTTCACAACGAGTTTCCATGTATTGCACATATTGTGTGATTATCTTCACAACTGGACTGTTATGTCTGCCAACGTCTTGAAACGGTGCCGTCTGGGTGGTGGCGCCCACCGAGAATAAGTAACAATAGTCTTCTCTTTTGGTGAAGCTTTACTTATTCCAGGTAGTACAATACAAGGCAACTCGTTGTGAAGGAGGAGCACAATATGAGATAAAGATAAAATCATGCCCCTTCAAACTACAAACGTAGTTTTTTCGTTTAGGAGTTTTCTATGGTGTATTTACACCAATATTATATAGAATATAAATAAATAGGTGACATGGAAGCCTATGATAGATATAAGCTGGTCTGTAACCAAGTCATAAAGGAGATTAGGCAGGCAAAGGCAGATTATGAGAAATCCTTGGCAAAGGATGCAAAGAAAAACAACAGAATTCTTTACCTATGTAAATTCTAGAAGGAAAGGGATGAATCAGATTGGTCCACTGGATATTGATGGTTCAACTGTTAATGATCCTGCTCAGGTGGCTAACAAACTAAATGGATATTTTGCCTCTACATTCACCCATGAGAAGTTATTCAGGGAGGGGAATGCCAGAGGTGAGTACTGAGAGGAAAGTGGGGAGAAATTGTTGAAGATAAACATAAAACACGCACCCGGAGTGGACGGGATTTATCCAGTTATATTAAAGGAGGCAGCAAAAGGAAGTAAGCAAACCCTTAGCCATAATTACGAGAGCTTCTTTGGACTCAGGTGAGGTACCCATGGACTGGAGATGTGCAAATTTGACCCCAATTCACAAAGGAGGATCAAAGGGCGACACAAGTAATTATAGACCTGTTAGTTTAACTTCTGTACCAGTAAAATTAATGGAGGCCTGGTTAAAGATGTATTGCAGGATCATCTAGACAAGACTTCAGTTATAGCTCGGACACAGAATGGGTTTGTTAAGGGGAAGTCTTGTCTGACCAATTTGATTGGATACTATGATATAGTCACAAAGGAACTGGATGCAAAGAATAATTTTGGTATCATATATTCGGATCTTAGAAAGGCTTTTGATACTGTTGCACATGGAAGACTGCTGCACAAATTGGAGCAGTGTGGCATTGGTGGAAAATTGGTGCTATAGATAAAGGGATGGTTGAGTGGGAGCAGACAGAGAGTGGTAATCAATGGACACTGCTCATCGTGGACTAATGTTATTAGTGGAGTCCCTCATGGTTCAGTGTTGGGTTCACTGTTGTTTTCTGTATTTATAAATGATATTGATGATGGTACATCAAGCTTAATGTCCAAGTTTGCAGACGATATGAAGGTTGGCAGGGTTGTTAAAGACACTAATGACAGTACGCTGGTGTAACAGGATCTAGAAAAGTTGAGAAAATGGGCTGAGAGGTGACAAATGAAGTTTAATGTTGACAAATGTAAAGTACTACATATGGGAAGCAGTAACCTCAGAATGACGTATCAACTGTGTGGTACTACACTGACAGTGGTAGAGAATGAAAAGGACCTGGGGGTAATTGCGCAGGCAGATATGAAGTTTTCTGAGCAGTGCTGATGTCTGCAAGAGTAGCTCATAGTGTCTTGTCAATGATATACAGGAATTTTTCTAGCAGGGATAAGGAGGTGATTATCCCCTTGTATAAGGCAATGGTCAGGCCACACGTTGAGTACTGTATACAGGTCTGGAGGCCTCATTTGAAGAAGGATGTAGAGCTGTTGGAACGAGTACAGAGAAAGGCAACAAGATTAGTGAATGGAACAACGGGTTGCTCTTACGAAGGAAGGCTTAAATTTTGCAAATTACAGTGTCTGGACACTAGGTACCTGCGAGGTGATCTGATTGAGGTGTATAAAGCCTTGAATGGTTTGAGCATGCATGTTCAATGCTGATGGGATTCTTCCTCTTGCTCAGAATAATCACCTGAGAGGGCATAAATTCAAATTGAGGAAAGACAGATTATGATAGATGTGTGGAAGTTTGCCTTTAGCCAGCGGGTAGTTGGTTGGTTGGTTGGTGGAACAGACTTCCATCCTTTGTTGTGGAAGTTGATTGCCTAAATAAATTTAAGTTGAGTTGGACAAGTATTTGGATCGAACGGAGGAGTGAAATGGGAGTGGTTTTTTTTTTTTGGCTGATGCTGCATAAGCTTGCTTTCTTGCATCATATGCCTCTACTAATGCTAATAGCACACAGTAATGTAACTTGTTTACTAAGCTGCTATGGTAAGTTGGCCTTAACTTTAGCCAACAATGCAATAGATCCATCAGTTTGTAACAGAGGTGGGAGAACTGATGAATAGAAGCTTTAGCAACAGACCAGAATGCGTAACTACCATTTCAACAAGAAGCAATTTTTCTCTTCTTGGTCTGATCAAAATTGAGTCTGGATTGATGAATAACCATGTTAATAATTGCCATAAGATTTAGGCAGAAAATGAAGCTAGAGATTTGGATATAAGCAAAATGCTAATTGTGCAATATTCGAACAGCAATATGCTACATTCTTATGTTCAACATCCTTAGTATATTCATTGAAAAATCAAGGTTTAGATAAACAATGAGATTTTGGAGTGGAATAATGGATTTCATTTCCACACGAATGTTTCCCTGACATAATCTGAACAAAAAAATAGGTTAAAAATTTAAATCAGTGATCCAACGAAGAATACAGATGAGCAGTTCATATTTAACTTTAGCAAGTGGAAGAATATTCAAGCCAGTGCAAAACTTCCTGGCACAGCATGGTAGAGATAGGCCAATCCCTCCTTTGGAGACTGGCTGGCTCTAATAAACAATTATTTAAGATGTGGTGTGAGTCAACAGAACCACAATTACAAACCAGGGATCTTGCATTTTGCATTCTTAAATCTCCCAGTTTGCATTTTTGCAATACCAAATGACACAAGGCTGAGAATGGCTATGAAAGATGCAGCACTGAAGAAGAGACCATCACCAAGTTGTGAACTAAGTTACGTAAGTTGCCACTAATAATGGCTGCATATTTTGAAGGGAATGGTTGTTGGCAAGGAAACGATTGGGAGTATTGGGTGTGCACCTAGGATCGTCTAGTATTCTGGTAAGTAAACACATAAGTTATATAAGGGTTGCTGTTGATAGCAAAAGCCTCAGCATCTTGACAAGCTGGGCTGAGATGCAATGTAATTAGAAAATTGAAGTTAGCTGGATTTGTGAACATTAAAAGCACCATGGAAAATTACCTCACTGTTAGAAAAGTTAACTGTAGCATGTAAAGTTTCAAAGAAAGGAAGTCAAAAGGTTTTGAGTGATTTGTAGAGTTTGCAGAACAATAGAGGCAATAGATGAATTTGACAGAACAGGGTAAAGAGATTTTAAATCAGAGGAGATTCTATATTAGGAAGTCTCTGACAAGTATTATCAGAGCTGACATATATAAAAGTACCACCTTTGCAGAAAAAGGATTCAAAGAGCAAATGATTAGTATTAATAGTGGCAAATGATGCAAGAAAGCAAGCTTATAGAGCATCAGCCAAAATAATAATAATAAAAAAAAAAAAACCCTCCCACATCATTGTTGACTTCCTCCAAAAGTCTGTCTAGTTCTTCCTCGAATTTATTCAAACTACCCACTTCCACAACAACAGATGGAAGCTCGTTCCAAAACTCTATTACCCACTAGTCGAAGACAAACTTTCACATATCTATCCTGCAGCGACCCTTCTTCAATTTGAATTTATGTCCCCTCATTTATGTAGACTGAGCAAGAGAAAGAATCCCATCACTGAATAAATTATGGGTCTTAAACACCTCGATCAGATCTACTCAGGTAAATTAGGGTAGTTGAGATGAGTGGTAATTCAGGCAAGTGATAATAGAGATTCTATAAGATCTATAAGAAATAATAAGTGGGGTTTGACATTCTGTAGGTAGTAGTAGTGGCATGTGATGCAAGAAAGCAAGTGTATGAGCTTATGCAGCATCAGCCAAAAAAAAAAAAAAAAAAAAATCATAACATTCCCTCCAAATGCCTGTCCAGTTCCTCCTTAAATTTATTTAACCTATCAACTTCCACAACAACAGATGGAAGTTGACTTTCCACACATCTATTCTAATCAGTCTTTTCTTAATTTGAATTTATGCCCCCTTAGGTTCATAATCTGAACAAGTGGAAGGATCCCATCAGAATTCACCATGCTCAACCCATTCAAGAAATGTACATCACTGTGACCATGTATATTTGTTAAAGTGAATCATGAATTTATTGGTAGATCTAGATTTTTTCACAGATAATTTGTTCTATTAGATTGCCTATTTGTGGCACATCGAGTAAGTGAGGTATAAGTAAAGGGGTTAGAGCATATTGGCATTAGCATTAGTTGAGGCATATGATGCAAGAAAGCAAACTTATATAGCAGAAGTTCCCAAAGTTTCTCGGTTCACGGCATCCTTAATGTCCCAATAATTTTTTCATGGCACTCCTGGGCTAAAAGAAATACCTAACACGGTAGTTTTTGCACTTTTAATATTATTATTTATTTGGTTTTTAGGAGCATTAGCAACTAAGGCCATATTGCTCTGGGATATGCGGTGGTCATTTCCTGACTTTTCTGCATCTTCCGTATTTGGTGGTGACGGGCTCGAACCCCGGACTAATCAAGAAGCGGTGTGCTACGCACTGCTGCTCCTTCCCACCTGGCTACGGAGGCGCCACACTTTTAATAATCCGATTCTCTCTGTGTATATATCTTTCTATACATTAAAATAATTTTCCTCCTAGTATAATATTAAAAAAATATATGTTATATAATAGTAATTATAATAATATAATTATAAACAAAATTACAATTCATAATACAAATTATATACACTTGTATAATAATTTTATTCTTTATATAGAGGTACTAAATAAACATCAATTATAGATCACTACAAAATGAAAAAGATACGGTAAAATGAATATCATACACCATTTTATAATGAAATAAACATATAAATTTCAAAAAAAAAAAAAAAAAAAAGTTTAAGTAACTTAAACCCAAATTACATGGCACCCCTGGTATGTTGTTGCGACACCCCTATTGAAAACCACTGTTGCATAGCATCAGCCAAAAAAAAAAAAAAAAAAACATTCCCTTTCACCCATCTGTTCACTCCAAATTTTGTCTAGTTCAGCCTTAAATTTATTTCACCTATCAGCTTCCACAACAACAGATGAAAGTCTGTTCCAGCAATCAACTACATGCTGGTTAAAGGCAAACTTACGCAATATATTCTATAACTGCCTATCCTCAATTTGAATCTATGCCCCCTCAGGTTATTAATCTGAGCATGCAGAAGTGTCCCACCAGCATTGAGCCTGCTTAAACCATTCAAGACCTTATACACCTCAATCAGATCACCTCACATGTGCCTAGTCTCCAGATGCTGCAACTGGCAGAACATAAGCCTCTCTTGGTAAGAGCACCCCTTTGTTCCTCTTATCAATCTTGTTCGCCTTCTCTGAACTTATTCTAGCAAATCTACATACTTCCTAAAATGAGGCCTTCAGACCTGTACGCAGTACTCAAGGCGTGCTCTGACCATTGCTTTATACAGAGGGACAATCACCTCCTTTTCCATGCTAGCAAAATTCCTATATATCATTGACAAAACCCCCATGACCTGCCCTGGCAGCCTGTCTGCATTGCTCAGAAAACTTCATATCTGACTGCACAATAACCCCCAAGTCTTTTTCATTCTCCACCTCCCTGAGCATAGTACCACACAGTTGGTACGTTTCTCTTGGGTTACTGCTACCCATATGCAGTACTTTGCATTTCTGAATGTTAAACTTTAGTTGCCACTTCTCAGCTCATCTGCCTAACTTTTCTAGATCCTGTTGCCATAACATATTGTCTTTAACAAACCTGCCAACCTTTGTATCAGGCACCTCCGTAGCCAGGTGGGAAGGAGCAGCAGTGCGTAGCACACGCTTCTTGATTAGACCAGAGTTCGAGCCCATCACCACCAAATACGGAGGATGCGGAAAGGTCAAGGAATGACCACCGCATATCCCGGAGCAATATGGCCTTAGTTGCTAATGCTCCTAAAAACCAACCAAACAAACAAACCTTTGTATCATCTTCAAACTTGGACATTAAGCCTGATATACCTGCATCGATATCATTGATAAATACACAAAACAACAATGGGCCCAGCTGTTGTTGTTATTTAGTTTTTAGGAGCATTAGCAACTAAGGCCATATTGCTCTGGGGATATACGATGGTCATTCCCTGACCTTTCCGCATCCTCCATATTTGGTGGTCACGGGCTCGAACCCCGGTCTAATAAGAAGCGTGTGCTACGCACTGCTGCTCCTGCCCACCTGGCTACGGAGGCGCCAATGGGCCCAGCACCGAACCCTGGGGTACTCCACTAATAACATTAGTCCACATAGAGCAGTGTTCATTTATTACCATTCTCTGCTGTCTCTCACTCAACCATCCCTTTATTTATTGCAGCAACTTGCCCTTAATGCCATACTGCTTGATTTGTAAAGCAGTCTTCCATGTGCAACAGTATCAAAAGCATTCCTGAAATTCAAGTATATGATATCAAAATTAATTTTTTGCATCCAGTTCCTTTGTGACCACATTGTAGTATCCAATCAAATTGGTCAGACAAGAATTTTCCTTAACAAACCCATGCTGTGTCTGAACTATTACTGCAGTCTTGTCTAGGTGATTCTGTATCACTTTTTAACCAATGACTCCATTATTTTCCCTGTACAGAAGTTAACCTAACAGATCTATAACTATTTGTGTCACCCTTTGAAACCCCTTTGTGAATTAGGGATACATTTGTACATCTCCAGTCCATGGGAACTTCCCCTGAATCTAAGGATGCTCTCATAATTATGGCTAAAGGTTTGCTAACTTACCTTGCTGCCTCCTTCAATATAACTGAATAGATTTCATCCACCTCAGGTGGCTTTTTTATGTTTAATTTCAACAATTTCTGCTCCACGTTGCTCTCTGTTATTACAAAATAATTTAGCTCCCTGTTAGAGTTTAGTAAACTTCTGTCCTCTCCTTCCTTATAGAATTCCTCATGTGTAAATGTAGATGCAAAATACTCAATCAGTTTGATTGATTATCCTGTTCAACTATCTGAAGAGGATAATCAACAGGGGCTGACATCTGGCAAGTATGGGCTTGGCACACCCAGAGTCCTCAGCTGAATATCATGATTCTTCTCTTTCTTGGTGATTCCTTTCTACTTCTCGCTCTTGTTTTCTCTCTCTCTCTCAGGGTAATTTAGAAATTTTTTTTTTTTGGCTGGTGCAGCATAAGCCTTAGGCTTCCTTGCACCATATGGCTAATAATAATAATAACAGTTGAACCACCAACATCAGTGGACCAATCTGATTCATCCACTTCCTTCTTATGTTTAGATAAGTAAAGAAGTCTTAGTTGTTTTTCTTTCCATCTTTTGCCAAGGATTTCTTGTGATCAGCCTTCACTTGCATAACCTCCTTTGTGACTTGATTACAGACTAGCTTATATCTGCCATAGGCTTCTGTATCACCTGATAATTTATATGCATCCATTATGTCTAAATCTTGAACAGTCTTTCTTAGTTAGTATGAAAAGCCTAGTAGCTTCCAAGATTAATTCCTTGAAGGCTTTCCATTTAGAATTTGCTGTTCTAAACATCATTGGTTGATCCCACTGTATAGAATTTAAAAACTGTATGAATTCACTGTAGTCACCTTTATGAAAACAAAAACCCTTCCCTTTACCCTTGGTGGTAGTTACATTATTATTATTATTATCAGCTATATGGTGCAAGGAAGCCTGAGGTTTATGATGCACCAGCCAAAAAATAAAAAAATTCCCGAGTTACCCTAAGAGAGAGAGAGAGAGAGAGAGAGAGAGAGAGAGAGAGAGAAGGGAATCACCAAGAAAGAGAAGAATGATGATATCCAGCTCAGGACACTGGGTGTGCCAAGCCCATACTCACCAGATGTGAGCTCCTGGGATTCTTTAAGTAAATCTCACATCAGTACATTGTCATCACTGTTACCTAGTGGTTCCTTTACCTGCAAATTCTTAATCCATGAATAATCACTGCAGATAATCAGATCAAGAGTATTACTCCCTCTGGTTTCCCCTTGAACATATTGCTGTAGAAAACAGTTAGCATTAGCATTAGCATTAGTAGAGGCATTTGATGCAAGAAAGCAAGCTTATGCAGCATCAGCCAAAAAAAAAAAAAAACCCACTTCCACTTCACCCCTCTGTTCGTTCAAAATACCTGTCCAGCTGAGCCTTAAACTTATTTAGGCTATCAACCTCCACCACAAGGGATGGCAGTCTGTTCCACCAACCAACCACCCGCTGGCTAAAGGCAAATTTCCGCACGTCTATCCTACATCTGTCTTTCCTCAATTTGAATTTATGCCCTCTCAGGTGATTTTTCTGAGCTAGAGGAAGAATCCCATCAGCATTGAGCATGCTTAAACCATTCAAGGCTTTATACACCTCTATCAGATCACCTCGCTGGTGCCTAGTCTCCAGACACTGTAATTTGCAAAACTTAAGCCTTTCTTCGTAAGAGCACCCCTTTGTTCCATTCACTAATCTTGTTGCCCTTCTCTGTACTCGTTCCAGCAGCTCTACATCCTTATTGAAATGAGGCCTCCAGACCTGTATACAGTACTCTAGGTGTGGCCTGACCATTGCCTTATACAATGGAATAATCACCTCCTTATCCCTGCTGGAAAAATTCCTGTATATCATTGACAATACTCCATGAGCTACTCTTGCAGCCCGTCTGCACTGCTCAGAGAACTTCATATCTGCCTGCACAATCACCCCCAAGTCCCTTTCATTCTCTACCACTGTCAGTGTAGTACCACAGAGTTGATACGTTGCTCTGGTGTTGCTGTTTCCCTTATGTAGTACTTTACATTTGTCAATGTTAAACTTCATTTGCCACCTCTCAGCCCATCTGCTCAACCTTTCCAGATCCTGTTGCAGCAGCATAGTGTCAGTAGTGTCCTTGACAACCCTGCCAACCTTTGTATCATCTGCAAACTTGGACATTAAGCTTGATATATCATCATCAATATCATTTATAAATACAGAAAACAATAATGGACCCAGCCCTGAGGGACTCCACTAATAACATTAGTCCACGATGAGCAGTGTCCATTGATTACCACTCTCTGTCTTCTCCCCCCTCAACCACCCCTTTATCCATAGCAGCAATTTGCCTCCAATGTCACACTGCTCCAATTTGTGCAGCAGTCTTCCATGTGCAACAGTATCAAAAGCCTTTCTAAGATCCAAGTATATAATATCAAAGTTATTCCCTGCATCCAGTTCTTTTGTGACTGCATCATAGTATCCAATCAAGTTGGTCAGGCAAGACTTCCCCTTAACAAAACCATGCTGTGTCTGAGCTATAACTGAAGTCTTGTCTAAATGATCCTGCAGTGCTTCTTTAATCAGTGCCTCCATTAATTTTCCTGGAACAGAAGTTAAGCTCACAGGTCTATAATTACTTGTGTCAGCCTTTGATCCTCCTTTGTGAATTGGGGTCACATTTGCACATTTCCAGTCTATGGGTACCTCCCCTGAGTCCAAGGAAGCTCTCATAATTATGGCTAAGGGTTTGCTTACTTCCTTTGCTGCCTCCTTTAATATAACTGGATAGATCCCATCCACCCCGGGTGCCTTTCTTGTGTTTATCTTCAACAGTTTCTCCTCCACTTTACTCCCAGTTATTTCAAGATTCTGTAGCTTACTGCTAGAGTTGAATACACCTCTGGCATTCCCCTTGCTGAATAACTCCTCATGTGTGAATGTCGATGCAAAATATTCATTTAGTTTGTTAGCTACCTGAGCAGGATCATCAACAGTTGACCCATCAATATCAAGTGGACCAATCTGATTCATCCCCTTCCTTCTAGAGTTTACATAAGTAAAGAACTCTTTGCTGTTTTTCTTTGCATCCCTTGCCAAGGATTTCTCGTAATCTGCCTTCGCCTGCCTAACCTCCTTTGTAACTTGGTTGCATATCAACTTGTATCTATCATAGGCTTCTGTGTCATGTGTTAATTTGTAAGTATCCCATGCATTTTTCTTCTCTGCCATATGCCTCATTAGTTCATCTGACATCCATTTTGGCCTAAACCTTGAACAATATTTCTTAGTTGGTATGTAAAGCCTAGTAGCTTCCAAGATAAGTTCTTTGAATGCTTCCCATTTTGAATTTGCTGTTGGTAACATCATCAGTTGGTCCCACTGTATAGAATTTAAATACTGTCTCAGTCCATCGTAGTCGCCTTTACGGAAGCAATAACCCTTCCCTTTACCCCTAATGGTAGTTACCTCTTTCAGTAAATCCCACTTCAGCACACTGTGATCACTGCCACCTAGTGGTTCATTTATCTGCAGATTCTTAATGCATGAAGAATCACTGCTGATAATCAAATCAAGAGTATTACTCCCTCTAGTTGCCTCCCGAACATGCTGATGTAGAAAACAATCATCCAATAAATCCACAAACGCCCTGCTAGTGTGTGAGTAACCAGCCCCCAAATTCCAGTCAATATCTGAGAAATTAAAATCTCCCATTATAAGACTCTCTGATTTACTGGCCCACTCTATTTCCCTGTACAGTTCCTTATTATACTCATCAGAGTCATTAGGCCTATACACACTCCCACTCTCAATTTTGATCTCCCAATGCTTATGTCACACCAAACTGACTCAACACTGCACTGTCCAGCGATGTCGACTGGCTTCACTTCCTTGGTTTTTATGTGTTTCTTAACTAATAGCATAACCCCTCCCCCCTTCCTATCCTGTCTATCCTTTCTGTAGACGTTGTACTCCCCAAATTGCATTTCTGCATCCCTTATATCTGTGTGACACCACGTCTCTGATATCCCAACAATATCTGCCTTTGATGTTTTGAGCAATACCTCAAATTCGTCAAATTTATTTACTAAACTCCTAGCATTGGTGTACACGCAAGTATACCTGCACCTGTTTCTATTCTTAGCTACCCTAACACAACCCATGTGTTTACTTGTACCGCAATGGCTCCCAGCAGTCTCTGAAATACCATGCATCTTGTTTTTCAGGCTTCTGCTCATTCTAATGGAAGCAGTGCAAGAATCTCTTTCACCTCTGCCAGTGGCTACTGTCAATCTATTGGTCTTTGTCTCCCCCCAAGCTAGCAGTTTTCCGACCCACCTAACACTGCCTCGATAGCTTCAGCAAATATTCTTGCACCCTTTCTATTTAAGTGTATCCCATCCCTGTAGAAGCAATCTCTCCTGTTAACAAGTACAGTCCAGGCTGAAAAAAATTCTACTCCTTGAGCCTTGCACAATCTTTCCAGGGCCGAATTGATCGACAAGGCTCTCATTATATACTCCCTCCTATCGTGTCTTGGCAGAATTGCAGACACTTTCAAATTCAACCCTAATTCTCGGCTTTTGTTCAACAGTGACCTGTACTTGTTAAGTAATTCTGCCGGTCTCCTACTCTTAATATTGTTAGTGCCAACGGGTACAACTATATCACCTTTTGTGCCCTTAAAAGATGATATTCGCTCTACAATGTCATCAACCTTTGCCCCTGGCAGACATACCCTGGTCCTGTTCCACCTATCTTTTTTACAAAGCATGTTCCCCGTTTCCCTGACAATAGAGTCACCAACAACTACTAGTTCCTTCGGGACCAGCGCATTCTGCCTTGGGGGTTGTCTCTGTGTCACGCGATGCCCAAGTGCAAGCTCTGGCGTTGATGTGGGCAGCTGAGAGCTTGATGGGCCCCTCAATTTAGTTTCTTCGAGGGCATCCACCCTGTCCTTCAAGCTCTCATATAGGCCCACAAGAACGCCGAGTTGTTGCCTGATATCGATACACTCCTTGCATCGCGCACACACAAAGACATCCCCCTTGGCAGTATCATGTCCCGTACCCGATTGCTCTGCAAACATCAAGCAAACAGTGCATTTTATAAGGCTGTGAGTCAGGGGACAACTGCCCCCCCTCAGTTCTGCTCTGAGCCACAGCGCTTCCATTAGCTTGAGCCTTTTGCTTTGCTGCTCTGGTCTGAGTCATGATTCTATTAATTTATTAATTAATTATGTTATGTTATTAATTATGTTAAATATAATTAATTATATTACGTTTGTAATCTAAGTCGTTATATGTATTTATTTAAACGTACAATTTAACTCCTAACGAAGTTCAACTAACGCTATCTAGTACGGCATACAACTATCGTATCACAATGGCGGGAAAATTACGAATGGTACCGGAGTTGAAACACGTGGAAACCTTTACCGATACTTTTATGCAATTACAAGGCCGAGTAAAGAATAATTACACCAAGTTAATCAGAAAATCACAAAATAATGTTATACTACTAAATTTAAATCAAAAGTTTTAGAAAAACAATAATTTCAAATCAATAAATAAGAAAAATCCACTTAGCGGCTTGGAACACGACCGTCTCTAGTAGCCTCGTCAGCAGACTCCCAATAAATCCACAAAAGTCTTGCTAGAGTGCAAGTGACCAACCCCCAAGTTCCAGTCAATATCTAGAAAGTTAAAATCTCCCATTACAGGACATTCTGATTTACTGGCTCACTAATTCTCTGCACAATTCTTCATCAGAGTTGTTAGGCCTATAACACACTCCTACTCTCATTTTCCCTTTCTCGGTGCTATGTCACACCAAACTGACTCAACATTGCACTGTCCACCCATATCAACTGGATGCACTTCCGTAGATTTTATGTGTTTCTTAACTAACAGCATAACTCCTCCTCCCTGCTTAAGCTGTCTATCCTTTCTGCACACATTGCACTCCCAAAATTCCAATTCTGCAATGTCTCTGATATCCTAACAATATCGGCCTTTGATGTCTTGATCAGCGCTTCAAATTCATCAAATTTATTTATTATACTTCTAGCATTGGTGTTGTTGTTGTTATTTGGTTTTTAGGAGCATTAGCAACTAAGGCCATATTGCTCCAGGAATATGCAGTGTTCATTTCCTGACCTTTCTGCATCCTCCGTATTTGGTGGTGACGGGCTCGAACCCTGGTCTAATCAAGAAGCGTGTGCTACGCACTGCTGCTCCTTCCCACCTGGCTATGGAGGCGCCTTGCAGCATTGGTGTACATGCAAGTATATATATACCTGTTCTTACTCTTGGTTACCCCTAACACAGCCTATGTATTTACTTGTTCCATGATGACTCCCAGTGGTTCCTGAAATCCCCAGCAACCTGCTTTTCAAGCTTCTGCTCATTACAATAGAAGCAATGCAAGAATCACTTTTGCCTCTGCCTGCAGCTACTGTTAATCTTTTAGTCTGCGAATCCCCCCCATATTGTATGAATTAATGAAATTTCTGGATATAGCATACACATGGCAAGAAAACATCCAGCTGCTTGCCAATACATGACTTTGGCAGTTCCTCTCACACACACACACACACACATAGAAATTGGACTCTCTCTATTCTGCCAGATTGGCAGAGTAGAGGCAGGTGAGATATATACTATCTGATCCAGATACCAGCCAGATAGCTCCCAACAAGCTTGGTTCGGTAGCCTATCTAGTTTCCAGACTGCAAAAACTGTTTTAAGTTGTACCTATGAAATGTAAGGAATCTTGCATCCCATCTAGTATAATCTCAAAAGATATGACACATACTGCATTATGGAAGATATGGGGGATTGTGAAACTTTGCTCTGTAGACTAAACATGAGTTTTCACCACTTCAAATCTCCAATGAACAAAGTAATAGTATTGTATTGGTGATGAGAGCCATCTACCACCTAGTACTGCAGGTTTGTAGTAGAATTGACTATTCCTCTGTGTGATGTGAATTTCACACCACAACCCCTGCTTATTTTAGTTTACACTTGGATGGTTACTTCCAGTTTACTTGGGGAATGGATAATATCCCAATTGAATTTTTCAAGAATATGAAATAAGATGCCTTGGAGACATTCACAGAACTAAATGATATTTACATGACAGGAAAGCTGCCATAGGATTATAAACAAACAATAATGATCCTGACACCCATGATGAAAAATTGGTCACAGCTACTAAGAACAATAAGCATCATAACACATACCTCTAAAATTCTATTAGGAGTGATATTGAGGAAGATAAACAGAAGAAATGAAGAATATGTAGGAGATGATCAGTATGGATTCAGTGTGAATAGAGGAACAAAAGATGGAAGGAACTAAATACCATTACTCAGAGAATAATAAAAGATCACAAAACATTGTTCATAAGTTTCATGGATTTTTAAAAAGCATTTGACAGAATTAACCGTGGGAAAAATGGTTATGTTTAGTATATGCTTCAGAAAATAGGAGTGGAGGGAATGGATTTAAGTATTATAGGAAATTGATATCAAGAGAAAAAAGTGGCTTTCAGAATAAACAAAAAAATGACAGATTGGTTTGAGGTCAAGTGTGGCATACGGCAAGGATGTTGTGGTTTCCCTCCTCCTTTTATAGTGAGGAATTAATACTGGAATCCTAGAAGTCATTAGAGGAATAAGAATAGGTGAAACTAATTTCAATAGGATTAGATATGCAGATGACACTATTATAATTATTGGAAGTAAATCAGAACTAAAGAGAGCACTTAACAAAATTCACACAAGGGGAGAAGAGTATGTCATGAGATTAAAAATGAGCAAAACAAAAATAATGGTATTCAGTGAAAACGAAAATTCAGAATGTAAAATTAGAATAAATTGAAGGTTAACAGAACAAGTGAGAGAATTTAGATACCTCTGAAGTTTGACAACAGTAGGTTGAAAAAGATTCAATGAAAAGGAATGCGAGCAGGGAAATAAAACTAAAGATGTTGTGATGTTATGTTTGGTCTGTCTTCCTATAGATGTGAAACTTGGACTCTGAGAAAAGAAAGCAAAGATAAGATCAAATGGACTGATAAGATGAAGAAGTTTGTAGAAGAATGGGAAGTGATTACAGCTTAAAGAAATGATGAAAAGAAGTGGATGTGTGCTGGACATATTATGAGAGGATCCTCTAGAAACAGACTAGTTACAGCCTAGAGGAATGGATGGTGAGGGAGAAATGACAAGGGCTCTGCCAATCATGACTGTGAACCACTGACACAGAGACTGCACCTGATGATTATTTCATTGAGTTTCATCAACTTCTGAATCTGAATTCCACAGAATTTATCAATTTCAGTTTATGTAAGTCTACATTATCTCTAATTTTGTTGAAACGGCACATACTGTCTCCCCACTTCCTATATCAGTATTTGAAAGTATTATAAATAAATAAAAAAAAAGGGACACAGGAAGTGGGGGGGTGACACATGCCCTTTCAATGAGATTATAGACAATGTAGACTTACATGAACCAAAATTGATCAATTCTATGGAATTCAGATTCAGAAGTTAATAGAACATGTCCCTGTACAATCTCATGAAAATCTGTACACGCAGATGTAATTTATTGATACCATACTGAACAAAACTTCAGAAATCGTATATATATATATATACAAGGTTTGGATATTAATTAACGGGACTGTTGCAATAAAATAAATATAATGAAATATTTTCATACCTAACAAGTTATCCCCTTCAAAACAACTGCCTTGGGCTTGCATACACTATCCCATACATTTCTTCCAAGCAGAGAAACATTTTTGGAAGCCATCTTCTGTAAGCTGTTTTAACACTTTTGTCATTTTTTTCTTGAATGTCTTCACTGGACTGAAAATGGGTTCCCTTAGATACACTTTTCAGTTTAGGGATGAAAAAAATTAACAAGGTGTTATGTCTCGCAAGTAGTGTTCATACAAATAGTTTTTTTTTTTTTTTGGCCTGGTGAACAGAGAGCACATTTTGTGCTGGAGCTTTGTTTTGATGGCACATCCAACCATCCTTCCATAATTCAGGTCTCTTCCTTTAAATTTTTTCATGCAGAACTTCAATATAGTACATTTGATTGTCGGTCTGATTTGGTGGGATGCAATCAGCCATAATAATTCCTTTAATATCGAAGAAAATAAGAAGCATAGTTTTCAATTTTGATTTTGACATTCTTGCTTTTTTTGGTCTGGGGGATTGTTTTGCCTTCCATTACATTGACTGTCTTTAAGTTTCTGGGTTGTACTGGAACAGCCAACTTTCATTGCAGGTAATTACAGTACTTGGAAAGTCTGGATGAAGATCCAATTTTGATTTTGACATTCTTGCTTTTTTTGGTCTGGGGGATTGTTTTGCCTTCCATTGCATTGACTGTCTTTAAGTTTCTGGGTTGTACTGGAACAACCAACTTTCATTGCAGGTAATTACAGTACTTGGAAAGTCATTTTTTTTTCAAAGCATCTTCACAAACTTGGAGTCTTCTCATACTTTGAACCTAATTCAAAATTTTCAGCACCATCTTGGCACACATTTTTCTCATGCCTAAATTTTCAGTTAAAATTTGCCTAACTGTTTCTTTCTCCATACTGAGTTCTGATGCAAATATTCTAATGCTGGAATGATGATCACTTCTAATCAACATCCTTACCCAGTCCACATTTTCATCATCTTCCATTGATACCAGATGGCCTTGTTGTTCATCATCTTCCACACTCTTCTTTCTAAAAATCTTTTATGCCATTCAAACACGCAAGCTCTTGACATAGTATTTTCCCCATAAACTTGATGTAACAACTCATAACTTTCAGTTGGTGTGTTTTCTTTATGTTTTGTTAAAAATTTGAGGTTGATTCGATTCCTTTGTCTGTCATTTTTCCAGAAAACTGCAAAAACACATGGTAATGAAAATCTGTTTCACTGCAAAGTGAATGAGCATGATGGAACATGACTTAGCAGACAACTGGGGAAAGGTTCAAGGTCAACTGCTGTGCTTGTTTCAGAGGTAGCACTTTGTGTTTTGCAGCCACATGTGCAGTTTCATTATTTAATGACCACACCTCGTATGTTCATTTAAGAATGCATTGGGGAAGGTCACAGTAACAATTTATTATAGGGAATACATGGTTATATCATTGAATAAATAAATTAAATAGAAAAATAGAAAAGAAGAGAGAAGAATAAAAGCAACTCATTGTCAGAGGAGTGAATGCGAGGCTCCTTGCCCAAATAGACACATGCCCACATCCTAAAAAATGAGTGCTACTAAAATAACACAAGACTACCATACTTATTTTTTGACCCAAGTGTTTCATAAATTTAATTTAATTTAAAACAATATGACCATACGTTCATTCACCATAATAAATTTAATAAATTGTTACTTTGAGTATGGATTTAACATGGCCAAAATCATCCCTCCCTCACTTCTTTTACTTAGCTTTCTTCTTCTTCTATCTCATTTCAATTTTATTTGAATGCATATTTCTACTGCTTGGATTATTCATTATGTTTTAATTTATTCTATAATTTGGTTTATATTACAGCCACTCCTCAAATTATGTAAGGGTTGCGTTCTGCGGAACTCTACATAAGTTGGAATTTCCCCCATGCTTGTGCAGCACTCGCAACTGTGCTCACTGAATTGATTGAATCATAAAAGAAATGTTCAACGACTATGTAAATAGAATTATTTATTGTACTTATTCAAATTTTTTGTCATGCACAGGAAAAATTACAAAAGTGTGCAATTTAAAAAATTTCAAAATTATAAAATTACTAAAAAAGAGAGAAGACAGGAATAACGTCAGGAATTTTATTTCTCGAGCATTGTTGCCAGAATCGACGTCTTCGGCTGATAAGTATGCCACTTCCGCAGTTTTTCTAAATTCTAAATGTCCCATTCGAAATGTCCACAGCCCACAAAGCGGAGGTTGAGGGCTGTGGACATTTAGAATGGGTCGGCTGCTCAACCTTACGAAAGAACATATTAATGGATGAATGGACAGTGGCTTTTTTTTTTTTTTCATCGTAGATTTCTTTGTAGCAAGCAAGCA
Organism: Mastigoproctus giganteus; assembly: GCF_048544385.1. Taxonomy (NCBI): domain Eukaryota; kingdom Metazoa; phylum Arthropoda; class Arachnida; order Uropygi; family Thelyphonidae; genus Mastigoproctus; species Mastigoproctus giganteus. The sequence continues at coordinate 137,132,183 of NC_143578.1, read as the reverse complement.
TATCACTCACCCCTCTGTTAACTTTTAAGAATCGTTTGCTGTTAGGATCCATCTTCTCAAATCTCGCCATTGCTGATGCAATTTCACGAAATGCCATTGCCATCTCTCTGGTGATGAAGCATCTCGGCTCCTCATTTGGTTCATCTTGAGCTTCATCAGCATTTTCTTCTTTCACTATCGCTGCCTGCAAGTCAATAAGTTCTTTGTTAGATTAATCCTTCTCTTCTTCCTCTATTAACTCCTCCACATCTTTGGCATCAGCCTCCAACTGAAGTAGCTCTGCAACCTTTACAATCTTATCAGTAACCTCTTCATATGAGTCATCTTTTTCAAACCCTTCAAATCCTTTTACATGCCGTGAGCATATTTTCTTCCATGCGTCATTTAAACAACTTTTAGTAATTTCCACCCAGGCCTTATTAATGTTTAAGATGGCCTGGTAAATATTGTAAAATTTTCAAAAGTATCTTAACCTAAAATTTTTCTCATCGTCTACTGCAGACAATGCCCGAGCAAATGTTGTGCGTAAATAGTATGCTTTTAAATTTGAAATAACACCCTGATCCATAGGTTCGATGAGTCAAGTCATGTTTGGCGGTAAAAATGCGACTCCCACTTTTGAATTGAAATCATCTAGATGTGTAGGATGTCCAGGAGCATTATCTAATAGAAGCTAAATCTTGAAAGGAACGTCACTGTCTTTACAATATTTCTCAACCTTGGGGAATGAAGCAGCATTTAAACCAATCCTCAAAGAGAGATACTGTTATCTATGCTCTCTGGTTCGATCAGAAATGCAAGGGTAGGGTGGCTTTATTGATGTCCAGAATGATACACAAGCAGTGGTTTTAATCTGTAATCTCCTGCTGAATAACCCCCAAACAAGTGTGTGGCCCTATCTTTTGAAGCCTTGAAATCTGGCACTGTCTTTTCCTCTTTGGCAATGTATGTTCGATCTGGTATTTTTTTCCAATACAGAGCAGTCTCGTCAACGTTAAAAATTTGCTGCATTGAATAGCCGCCTTCATTAATAATTTTTTCTAACACATCACAAAATTTCTCTGCAGGTGCAGAATCGGCACTAGCAACTTCGCCACATACTTTAACATTGTGGAAACCAGCGTGATGCTTGAACCTATTAAACCACCCATTGCTTGCTAAGTACTTGGCTTGGGGTTCACCATACTTATCCTTAATATCTTCATAAATACTTGTTGCTTTTGCTTGAATGGTCATTAAACTCAGGGACACTTCTGAATCGGATTTTCCATCCATATTATTAATGTAGTTATTCCATCTTCAATATAGCACCTGAACACTGTTTATCTTAAGTGCGCTGATCCTTTGACATGTTCTTTTATACAAGCATTGTCCTTTAAAATAGTATTCACTGTTGAAGCTGCAAGACCTAATTCCCTTACAATAGATGACAAACTTTGTCCTGCAATGTACTTCTTAATCAATGTCATCTTCATTTCTAAATCAATTTTGTTTCGTTTCCTGGCACTACCACCACTTGCACTTTCCGTTGATCACTTTCCCTTCATCATTGTAATACATAAATAGGAATGAAGAGCAGTTTCTGAAAATTTGTTTTTTATATGATCGGAGATTTCAGTGAAGGGGAACACACTACACCATAATAACATAAAAACCCACATAATTGCAGTTATTGGAATTATCGCAAATGCAATAAGATTGAGTTTACTACTCAATTGGATGCACTAACAGAAAAGCCCAATAAACTGGAAAGTGCAAATTGTTTTTATTGTTTTATGGTCGTGACCTCTTCAGAAAAGTGCTTTAGAAAAATATCACAAAGGCATTCAAAATTGATTCTTATAATGGGAACATGTGATAATGATGAAAGGGTAGTGCAATTATAAATATGACCTTTTACAGAGATAAATAGCTTATTAATATAACGTAATTTTCAACTTCCAAGAACTTGGAAAGAATTAAAAAAAAAAAAAAGAACAACGTGTTATTGGATTCATATTTTCACAATACCTCCAGTTATCCCTACAGATGCAAAATATGTTTCCATATTTTTTTCAGTTTGCTCCGGCCGGCAAAAACTTACATAAAGTTGAATTTGGTAAGTCGAGTATTGGGGAGTTTGTGTAATTTAATTAATTGAGTTATTCATTTAAGTTAAATCTCGGTTTTATTATGATTTCTTAATTTTGAGTTGCATATTTGCAAGTTGTTTTGGATTTGTTGACTGTAGGAGTCAGAGTCTAAATTTGCATTTTGTTTGTTTGTTATATTTTTGTATTTATTCTACAGAGGGCAATATACAAGTATATTTTATGTTTAGCTGGTTTGCTATTTCTCTCCATGTCCAGGGCATATTGGGATATCCACTGACATTTGGCTTGGGGTAGCAATCAGTAATTGAAATACAAGGACATTTCAGAGTTTGCAAATGCTGGTGTCCCTTGAAAAGATAGAGTTGGGCTCTTTGTTTCCTTTTGTGATATTTTTTGTTTTTTTAGTAGTTGCTTTAATAAGGCTTCCGCAGCCAAGTGTTAAGGAGCAGGAGTGCAATTACATAAGCTCTTTGAGTAGATTGGGGTTCAAGCCCTTGACTGCTAAATACTCTGCCAACCCACACTAAACCAGTGTGGCAGATTAAGGTCCATTTCCTTCAACATGAATTGTTGAGGAGGCTTCCACCTGCAGTGGATTGATAATGGCTGCTGCTTGCTTACTTACTTTATGGTTAGTGCTTCTTCTTTGGGACATGGGCATGTCTCTCTTTTGGTGAGGACCCAAGAACCATTAACATTCATGGGACTACAAATCATAATTTATCTGGAACATAGCATTCCTCTGTACCAATGTAGACAATAAAGGGTCTAAAGTTTACTACCAATGGTTAGTAAAAGAACATAGATAAGGATAGTAGTCTTGATGCTATGTAATTGATAACACATTTTATTTTATTAGATAATGATTAAAATGTACCTGAATACAATGAAGAATAGTTGAAAAACATAATATGTCTCTATAATTTAAATGTTATATATATGAGAGATTAAATAGAATACTAGCAGTGTTGGAAAACCACCAACCCCACTAGAAAAGGGAAAGAGAACCAGTGAAGGTAAAATAAGGCAAAAATAAAGTCACTGTAAATCTATGCTGAAAATGCATGTTGTTGAAATTATAATGGTATGTGGTATGGGCAAGGGTATAGATTTAGGAAATAGAGAGAGCATATAGAATTATGAAAGATAATGGAAGGATAGAGAGAAGGAAAGGGAACCAGTGAAGGTAAAATAACAAAGGGATAAAGTTACTGCAAACTATGCTCAAGGTTGTTGAAAAATGACAAAAAACTGTTAAAGAAAGATATTTACTCAGGTGTGCTGAGAGGTAAAATCCAACCTCAACAGAAGGCCCAAGCACTGAAGTAGTCATTTTCGTAATAAATGTGTGGTTATTAGTATATGTGTGTAATGCTATATGGTATGGGCAAGTGGACAGACCTAGGAAATTGGAATGCTATATAGATTTATAAAAGAAGAAGATAACTGAAGAATGGTGAAAAGTAATAGCCTTACCCTAGAATAATTTTAACTCAGTGAACAGAAAAAGAAAGTTAAGATACTATACATAAAAACTGAAGAAAAGGTAATAGTAATAGAGGCATGTGATGAAAGGAAGCAAGCATATGAGCTTATCAGCCAAATAAAAAAAAAAAAAGAAACCATTTCACACATCCATTCCCTCTAAATCAGTGGTTCCCAAACTACTGAGATATACGGACCGCTTCAAAAATGAAAAAAGTTTGCGAACCCCCCCCATATATATATATATTTCTGTGTGTGTGTGTATATATACACGTATAAACACACACACTGGGTTTTCTGAAAAGAAAATTCAAAGTTTGTTTAAAACAACTCAACTTTATTTTTATTTTTACATAAATATATATTAATAACTTTATTTATCATCAATTTGCTATACATAGAATGAATAATTTGACCAGTTCAAGAGGGTCATTTCATGGACCCCTGGAACTGGTCTATGGACCCCCCCCCAGGGATGTGCAGACTCCAGTTTGGGAACTGCTGCTCTAAATGTTTGTCCAGTTCCTCCTTGAATTTATTTAAACTATCAAATTCTACGACAGATGGAAGCTTGTTCCAGTAATCAACAACCCGCTGGCTAAAGGCAAATTTCCACACATCTGTTCTATAACTGTCTTTCCTCAATTTGAATTTATGTCCCCTCAGGTTCATAATCTGAGCAAGAGGTAGAATCCCATCAGAATTGAGCCTGCTCAACCCATTCTAGGCCTTATACACCTCAATCAGATCATCTCGCAGGTGCGTGGTCTCTAGACACTGCAATTTGCAGAACTTAAGCTTTTCTTGGTAGAGGACCCAACCCAATCTTGTTGCCCTTCTCTGTACATGGTCAAGCAACTCTACATCCTTCCTAAAATGAGGCCTTCAGATCTGTACACAGTACTCAAGGCATGGACTGACCATTGCCTTATACAAAGGGATAATCTCCTCCTTTTCGCTACTAACAAAATTCCTGTACATCATGACAATACCTCATGATCTGCTCTGGCAGCCTGTCTGCATTGCTCAGAAAACTACCTATCTGACTGCACAATTACTCCTAGGTCTTTTTCATTTTCTACTAACCTACGTGTACTGCCACACAGTTGGTACGTTTCTCTGGGGTTACTTCTACCCATATGCAGCAATTTGCATTTGTCAATGTTAAACTTCAGTTGCCACTTCTCAGCCCATTTTCCCAAATTTTCTAGATCCTGTTGCAGTAGCACATTGCCATTACCATCATTAACAAACCTGCCAACCTTTGTATCATCTGCAAACTTTGACATTAAGCCTGATATACCTTCATCAATATCACTGATAAATATACAAAACAACAGTGGGCCCACACCGAACTCTGGGGGAAGCCACTAATAACATTAGTCCACGAAGAACAGCATCCATTGATTACCACTCTCTCTCTCTATCTATTCCCACTCAACCACCCTTTTATCCATTGTAGCAGCTTATCCGTAATACCATTCTGCTCCAATTTGTACAGTAGTCTTCCATGCGCATCAGTATCAAAAGCTTTCCTGAAATCCAAGTATATGATATTAAAATTATTTTTTACATCCAGTTCCTTTGTAACCACATCATAGTAACTAACCAATCAAATTTGTCTGACAAGACTTCTCCCTAAGAAACCAATGCTGTGTCTGAATTATAGCTGCAGTCTTGTATAGATGATTCTGTAGTGCTTCTTTTGAAAGTGCCTCCATTATTTTCCCCAGAACAGAACTTAAACTAACTGGTCTATAATTACTCGTATCACCCTTAGATCCCCCTTTGTGAACTGGGGATACATTTGCACATCTCCAGTCCATGGTGACTTCCCCTGAGTCCAAGGATGCTCTCATAATTATGGCTAAGGGTTTGCTTACTTCTTTTGCCACCTTCTTTAATATAACTGGATAGATCCCATCCACCACAGGTGCCTTTCTTATATTTAACTTCAGCAATTTTTCCTCCACTTTGCTCTCAGTTATTACAAAATCATTAAACACCCTGCTACAATGTAGCAGGGGGATTAATGATTTTGCATTTTCCTTCCTTAATAACTCCTCATGTGTGAATGTAGATGCAAAATACTCATTCAGATTACCAGCTATCTGAGCAGGATCATCAACACTTTAAACATCGATATTAAGTGGACCAATCTGATTCATTCCTTTCCTTCTAGAGCTTATATGAGTAAAGAAGTCCTTGCTGTTTTTCTTAGCATCCTTTGCCAAAGATATTTTGTGATTTACCTTTGCTTGCCTAATCCCCTTTGTGACTTGATTACAGACTACTTTATATCTGGCATAGGCTTCTGTGTTGCCTAATAATTTATATGCATCCCATATACTCAGGTGGTGATATACTCAGACAAGCTGGGAGCATAACTGCCCAACGAAAAGGAGATTATGGAAAAAAAGTATGTTAATGCCACAGTGTTTTATGAATTAGGAAAAATGGAAAGATTTAGAAGAATACACAGAGTTTTAGTAGGATTAAATCCATACTTGCAGCTGATAGGATAAACAGATTTTGAAACACAGATAATTTTTGTTAAATAATAGTTTGAAAAATAAGTAAGGCCATAAGGTAATACCAATCATTCACCAATAGAGGCAGAACACATATTTTGAAAATAAGTGATAATTATAAGTATATAAAATAATCAATTACCATTATGTATTACCAAATTATCACCTGTTAAAGTAAGCTATGGAGATGGGTATTTTTAATTCAAACAGTTATGAATAAATGGTAAGAGGAATAAAGATTAGCAACTGATTATATAAATGAGCTACTGAGATAAGATAGAAAGTTTATTATAAAATTGTTTCTCTTCAACAACATAATAACAAAGTGAAAATCTAGTAAAGCCATTTTGGTAAAGCCATTCATAGAATAAATCTTTATTCAAAAAAAGAAGAAAATATATGTCTCAACAGAGAAAGCAAAGTTCAAAGTATTAGAAGATACAAGCATAAAACTTGAGAGGTAATTATAATACAAAAGGAAAGAAATTTTTTTTTGCAATATTGTGTATCAACTCTGTGGTACTACGCTGACAGTGGTAGAGAACAAAAGAACCTGGGGGTAATTGTTCAGGCAGATATGAAGTTTTCTGAGCAGTGCAGATGGTCTGCAAGAGTAGCTCATAGTGTCTTGTCAATGATATACAGGAATTTTTCTAGCAGGGATAAGGAGGTGATTATCCCCCTTGTATAAGGCAATGGTCAGGCCACACCTTGAGTACTGTATACAGATCTGGAGGCCTCATTTGAAGAAGGATGGAGAGCTGTTGGAACAAGTACAGAGAAGGGCAACGAGATTAGTGAATGGAACAAAGGGTTGCTCTTACAAAGAAAGACTTAAATTTTGCAAATTACAGTGTCTGGAGACTAGGCACCTGTGAGGCGATCTGATTGAGGTCTATAAAGCCTTGAATGGTTTGAGCATGCTCAATGCTGATGGGATTCTTCCTCTTGCTCAGAATAATCACCTGAGAGGGTACAAATTCAAATTGAGGAAAGACAGATGTAGGATAGATGTGCAGAAGTTTGCCTTTAGCCAGCGAGTAGTTGGTTGGTAGAAGAGACTTCCATCCTTTGTTGTGGAAGTTGATAGTCTAAATAAATTTAAGGCAGAGCTGGACAGGTATTTGAAATGAACGGAGAGGTGAAATGGGAATGTTTTTTTGTTTTTTTTTTGGCTGATGCTATATAAGCTTGCTTTCTTGCATCATATGCCTCTACTAATGCTAATGCTAATATATATCCATTTATTTTAAGAAAATCTATTAAACATGTAGAAAGGATGAATATGTATTGAAAAACATGAAACTATTACACATGTGAGAGAGCTTACTATTAACTATGTTTTAGTTAACACACACACACACACACACACACACACACACACACACACACACACACACACACACACACACACACACACACACACACACATAAATACATATTTTCAGTACATGTTGATACGGCACCTCCGTAGCCAGGTGGGCAGGAGCAGCAGTGCGCAGCACACGCTTCTTGATTAGACCGGGGTTTGAGCCTGTGACCACCAAATACGGAGGATGCAGAAAGGTCAAGGAATGACCACCGCATATTCCCGGAGCAATATGGCCTTAGTTGCTAATGCTCCTAAAAACCAAATAACAAATAACAAACATGTTTATACCATTTGTTCTGTCTTATTTCAATTATAGAGACATTTTGATTTATTATGTTTTGTGTTCAGGTACATTTTAATCATTATCTAATAAAATAAAGTCTATTATCATTTATATAACATTGGGAATACCCTCCGTATGTATGTTGATGACCTGTAAAATTCCTTTACTAACCATCTGCTAATCAACTTTACAATCCTTTATTGTCTACACTGGTAAGAAAGTTCAAAAATCTATGTCCCATATAGATTATGATGGCTGTAGTCCTAGTCCCCTGAAAATGTTAGCCATTATGTTAGCCTTTATACCTGCATATTCTTATATTTCTATATTTTGGCCTTACTTAAATCTTAATCCTCCTTATACATTAATGCAGGTCCAACAATTAATTTATACTTAATTCATGCAAGTATTCTTTTATTTCCTGCTTTGTTTCATCCTTCCAACTTTTATGGCACCTACTAGGCTTAGAAAGCTAGTACGCTGCACTCATTCTCTAATATATTCATAAATGAACATATATTTTACTTTACATTCTTTTAAGCTACATTTACTTATAAATATTATTTCACACTCTTACACATCCATCCATACTGTTTTTGTATATCATATTAAATAGATTTTTTCTTTCTATATATATTGCTTAATATACATATTTTATGAAATGTTGTGCATAATGGTTAAAAGTCATTGTTTGGCTGTTTAGCTAACAGGAGGCAAAATTAGGATAGAAATATACATTCCTGCCCCCGCATTAGCATTAGTAGAGGCATTTGATGCAAGAAAGCAAGCTTATGCAGCATCAGCCAAAAAAAAAAAAAAAACCCACTTCCACTTCACCCCTCTGTTCATTCAAAATACTTGTCCAGCTGAGCCTTAAACTTATTTAGGCTATCAACCTCCACCACAAGGGATGGAAGTCTGTTCCACCAACCAACCACCCGCTGGCTAAAGGCAAATTTCCGCACGTCTATCCTACATCTGTCTTTCCTCAATTTGAATTTATGCCCTCTCAGGTGATTTTTCTGAGCTAGAGGAAGAATCCCATCAGCATTGAGCATGCTTAAACCATTCAAGGCTTTATACACCTCTATCAGATCACCTCGCTGGTGCCTAGTCTCCAGACACTGTAATTTGCAAAACTTAAGCCTTTCTTCGTAAGAGCACCCCTTTGTTCCATTCACTAATCTTGTTGCCCTTCTCTGTACTCGTTCCAGCAGCTCTACATCCTTCTTGAAATGAGGCCTCCAGACATGTATACAGTACTCTAGGTGTGGCCTGACCATTGCCTTATACAATGGAATAATCACCTCCTTATCCCTGCTGGAAAAATTCCTGTATATCATTGACAATACTCCATGAGCTACTCTTGCAGCCCGTCTGCACTGCTCAGAGAACTTCATATCTGCCTGCACAACCACCCCCAAGTCCCTTTCATTCTCTACCACTGTCAGTGTAGTACCACAGAGTTGATACATTGCTCTGGGGTTGCTGTTTCCCATGTGTAGTACTTTACATTTGTCAATGTTAAACTTCATTTGCCACCTCTCAGCCCATCTGCTCAACCTTTCCAGATCCTGTTGCAGCAGCATAGTGTCAGTAGTGTCCTTGACAACCCTGCCAACCTTTGTATCGTCTGCAAACTTGGACATTAAGCTTGATATACCATCATCAATATCATTTATAAATACAGAAAACAATAATGGACCCAACACTGAGCCCTGAGGGACTCCACTAATAACATTAGTCCAAGATGAGCAGTGTCCATTGATTACCACTCTCTGTCTTCTCCCCCTCAACCACCCCTTTATCCATAGCAGCAATTTGCCTCCAATGTCACACTGCTCCAATTTGTGTAGCAGTCTTCCATGTGCAACAGTATCAAAAGCCTTTCTAAGATCCAAGTATATAATATCAAAGTTATTCCCTGCATCCAGTTCTTTTGTGACTGCATCATAGTATCCAATCAAGTTGGTCAGGCAAGACTTCCCCTTAACAAAACCATGCTGTGTCTGAGCTATAATTGAAGTCTTGTCTAAATGATCCTGCAGTGCTTCTTTAACCAGTGCCTCCATTAATTTTCCTGGAACAGAAGTTAAGCTCACAGGTCTATAATTATTTGTGTCAGCCTTTGATCCTCCTTTGTGAATTGGGGTCACATTTGCACATTTCCAGTCTATGGGTACCTCCCCTGAGTCCAAGGAAGCTCTCATAATTATGGCTAAGGGTTTGCTTACTTCCTTTGCTGCCTCCTTTAATATAACTGGATAGATCCCATCCACCCCGGGTGCCTTTCTTGTGTTTATCTTCAACAGTTTCTCCTCCACTTTACTCCCAGTTATTTCAAGATTCTGTAGCTTACTGCTAGAGTTGAATACACCTCTGGCATTCCCCTTGCTGAATAACTCCTTATGTGTGAATGTCGATGCAAAATATTCATTTAGTTTGTTAGCTACCTGAGCAGGATCATCAACAGTTGACCCATCAATATCAAGTGGACCAATCTGATTCATCCCCTTCCTTCTAGAGTTTACATAAGTAAAGAACTCTTTGCTGTTTTTCTTTGCATCCCTTGCCAAGGATTTCTCGTAATCTGCCTTCGCCTGCCTAACCTCCTTTGTAACTTGGTTGCATATCAACTTGTATCTATCATAGGCTTCTGTGTCATGTGTTAATTTGTAAGTATCCCATGCATTTTTCTTCTCTGCCATATGCCTCATTAGTTCATCTGACATCTATTTTGGCCTAAGCCTTGAACAATATTTCTTAGTTGGTATGTAAAGCCTAGTAGCTTCCAAGATAAGTTCTTTGAATGCTTCCCATTTTGAATTTGCTGTTGGTAACATCATCAGTTGGTCCCACTGTATAGAATTTAAATACTGTCTCAGTCCATCGTAGTCGCCTTTACGGAAGCAATAACCCTTCCCTTTACCCCTAATGGTAGTTACCTCTTTGAGTAAATCCCACTTCAGCACACTGTGATCACTGCCACCTAGTGGTTCATTTATCTGCAGATTCTTAATGCATGAAGAATCACTGCTGATAATCAAATCAAGAGTATTACTCCCTCTAGTTGCCTCCCGAACATGCTGATGTAGAAAACAATCATCCAATAAATCCACAAAAGCCCTGCTAGTGCGTGAGTAACCAGCCCCCAAATTCCAGTCAATATCTGGGAAATTAAAATCTCCCATTATAAGACTCTCTGATTTACTGGCCCACTCCATTTCCCTGTACAGTTCCTTATTATACTCATCAGAGTCATTAGGCCTATAGCACACTCCTACTCTCAATTTTGATCTCCCAATGCTTATGTCACACCAAACTGACTCAACACTGCACTGTCCAGCGATGTCGACTGGCTTCACTTCCTTGGTTTTTATGTGTTTCTTAACTAATAGCATAACCCCTCCCCCCTTCCTATCCTGTCTATCCTTTCTGTAGACGTTGTACTCCCCAAATTGCAGTTCTGCATCCCTTATATCTGTGTGACACCACGTCTCTGATATCCCAACAATATCTGCCTTTGATGTTTTGAGCAATACCTCAAATTCATCAAATTTATTTACTAAACTCCTAGCATTGGTGTACACGCAAGTATACCTGCACCTGTTTCTATTCTTAGCTACCCTAACACAACCCATGTGTTTACTTGTACCGCAATGGCTCCCAGCAGTCTCTGAAATACCATGCATCTTGTTTTTCAGGCTTCTGCTCATTCTAATAGAAGCAGTGCAAGAATCTCTTTCACCTCTGCCAGTGGCTACTGTCAATCTATTGGTCTTTGTCTCCCCCCAATCTAGCAGTTTTCCAACCCACCTAACACTGCCTCGATAGCATCAGCAAATATTCTTGCACCCTTTCTATTTAAGTGTATCCCATCCCTGTAGAAGCAATCTCTCCTGTTAACAAGTACAGTCCAGGCTGAAAAAAATTCTATTACACTAATAGCTCAGAGTGTGTATGAATTTTACTTGTAGCAAAGTAAACAGAATATGATTCAAGAATATAAAGCTGGTGCTCAGGTTATCCGGGATAACCTGAGCGCTAGCTGATACTAATATGAGGGCAGGATGGCGCTTCCGAGGCCAGGTAGGCAGGAGCAGCAGTGCATAGCACACACGCTTCTTGATTAGACCGGGGTTCGAGCCTGTGCCCACCAAATAAGGAGGATGCGGAAAGGTCAGGAATGACCACTGCTTATCCCCGGAGCAATATGGCCTTAGTTGCTAATGCTCATAAAAACACAACAACATCAACAACAACATAAGGTCAGGAGAGTCTATTTCTATCCTAATTACCCTCCTAATTTTGCCACCAGTTAGCTAAACAGTCAGACAATGACTTTTAACCATAATACACAGCTTTATATGCCGACCAGGCTAGAAGGGTGGGTAAAGTGCCTGCCTGGCAACTCAAAGGTCATGGGTTCAAATCCCGCCTTGGATCAGAGTAGAAAATGCGAAAACCTTGGGAGGTGCATTATGGCCACAGAAGCCGATGCACTAACAACTAACAAAAAAAAAAAAAAAAAAAAAAAAACAGCTTTATATTCATCAATCATAAACTGTTTACTTTCCTACAACTAAAATTCTTCCACACTCTGAGTTATTAGTGTAATACGAGGGAAGGAGTGTCTATTTCGATCTTTTCTATTTATATCTGTGTCTATTTCTAACCTAAATACCTTACTAATTTGGCCTCCCATTAGCTACACAGCCAGACAATGACTTTTAACCATAATGCACAGCTTTATATTTATCAATCATATACTGTTTACTTTCCTACAACTAAAATTCTTCCACACTCTGAGCTATTAGTGTAATAAGAGGACAGGAGTGTCTATTTCTATTTCTATCTTGTCTATTTATATCTGTGTCTGTTTCTAACCTAATTACCTTCCTAATTTGGCCTCCCATTAGCTAAACAGTCAGCAATGACTTTTATCCATAATACACATTTCATAAAATATATGAAATACACTTTGCTGCCACTTTATTAGGTACACATACTTAGTAGCATGTTGAGCCTCCTTTAGCCTTCAAAACAGCCTGAATTCGTCTAGGCATGGATTGAAGAAGATTCTGAAAAGGTTGTGCAGAAATGGAGTACCATGCAAACATGAGGGTGTCACGCAGCGAACAGCCCTTTCAGCTCATCCCAAAGATATTCAATATGATTGAGATCTGAGGACTGAGCGGGCCATTGCAGCAAAGAAAAGTCATTGTCATGTTCCTGGAACCATTCGATAGTGATTCGGGGCTTTGTGCACTGGCACATTATCCTGCTGGACGTAACTGAGGATAAACTGTCAACGTGAACGGATGCTCTTGGTCAGCAACGATGTTTAGGTATGATGTGGCATTCAGACATGAATCTATGGGTATCAATGGACCCAATGCGTGCCAAGAAAACATTCCCCACACCACACCACACCATAACACTGCCCCCACCACCTTGCACAGTAGTGTTCAATACGATTGATGTTCAATCGGGTTCAAACGGGTCCATGGATTCATGGTGTGTTTGCCAAATTCTGAGCCTTCCATCAACATAATGCACCAGGAACTTCTGAATTGTCAGACCAAGCAACTGTTTTCCAATCCTCCATGGTCCAGTGCTGGTGTTGCTGTGCCCACAGGAGGCGTGCTTCATTGCTCTTCTCGCTCTTGTTCTTCATTTTGCTCTTTATTGATAACAAAGTTACGCGATGTGGCCGTTGGCTGTTGTAGTCCATTCGCGACAAAGTGCGACTAGTGGTCTGTTGCAATATTTTGTTCTGCGCACCAAGGTTGTATTCTGACGTGATGTGCGATATTGTTGCCCGTCTGTTTGTTTGCACAATTCTAGCCATCTTCCTCTGACCTCTCTCATCAACAAGCAATTTTCTTCCACCATTCTCGATACACCCTTGAAACTGTGGTGCGTGAAATGTTCAGGAGAACTGCCGTTTCAGAGATGCTTTGTCCAGCATGTCTTGCAGCTACTACCATGCCACCATTGAAGTCTGTTAAATCACTCCTTTTTCCCACTCTTGCTAAGATTTGTACACTTAACTGACACTAGAAAGGTTGTTCTGCTGCATTTCTATCCACAACTGTGGTCATGTGACTTGCAAAATTATGGGACAAACCATTTGTGTGCACAGCAAGGGTGTACCTAATAAAGTGGCAGCACAATGTATATATATATATACTTATTAGCTCTATCTATGCAGCCAGTCACAAGATAGGCAAGTAGTTTCGTGCAAATTACTTATACAAAAACCTCACAAATAACATATATTGCTTAATATATATATTTATGAAAGCTAATTGAAGAGATAAACATCTACATGCTACTGCTGCATACCTTATATTGCTGAATATTTGTATGTTATGCATTAAAAATATAGGTACCTTTTATAAGGGAGCTCACTACTTGTGTATTCCAATAATTCTTTTAAGGAGTAATAGACTTGTAGCATATGCTTTACAAACATTTCTTTCTCTTCTTTTTCTGTAATATTGTGCATTTCACTTGACAAGTAGAGTATCATTGGACCAAGAACTTCTGAAACCTAAAATAAAGGGAAGTTTTATGTGTTAAATCTAAAACAATCACTCTCAAATTTAACAAAATAAAAAAAAAGGAAACCTAATTTTTAAATTTTATATCCTCTTATAACCATGTTGTCACCACAGAAAATTTTGACTCTGAAATTTTTGCCAAAGCCACAAGAGGATACCTAACTTCTAACTTTTGTTCCTTTTTGTGGTGCTGTTACCTTTTTGGGGTGTTGTTAAAAATTTCCATGCAGTATTTGGCCTAATGGGAGCCACTTTTCATTAAAAAAGTAGGCTGTGTTTGCCAGGAGCTTAATTAGGTATAAATTTGTACAATGATTATTAGCGTTTATAAGTTGTTGAACATTAGCATTAATAGTGGCAAATGATGAAAAAAAGCAATCTTTTCTGCAAACAAAAAAAAAAAAAAAAAAAAACCTTTCCACTTCACCTATCCATTCCCTCCAACAGTTTGTCCAGTTCTTTCTTGAACCAATTTAAGTTATCTACTTCCATAACAACCAACGGATGTTTGTTCCAGCAATCAATGACCCACTGGCCGAAAGCAAACTTCTGCAAATCTATTCTCCAACCATTCTTACCCAATTTGAATTTATGCCCCCTCAAGTGAAAGGTCTGTACAAGGGAAGAATCCCATCAGCAATGAACTTGCTCAATCCAATTAAAGCCTTAAACATCACAATCAGTTCACCTTGCAGGTGCTTATCCTTCAGATAGGCATCTCTGTTCCAGAAATCAACCACCCGCTATCTAAAAGAAAATTTGTGCACATCTATTAGACAACTGTCTTTCCTCAATTTGAACTTATGCCCCCTCATGTGCGTAATCTGAGCAAGCGGAAGAATCCCATCATCATGGACCTTGCTCAAACCATTCACGACCTTACACACCTCTATTAGATGATCTCGCAGGTCCCTAGCCTCCAGATGCTGCAATTTGCAGAACTCTAGCCTTTCTTGTAAGAGAAACACTTTGTTCCCCTCACCAATCTCGTTGCCCTTCTGTGTACTCGTTCCAGCAGCTCTACATTCTTCCTAAAACGAGACCTCCAAACCTGTATGCAGTACTCAAGGTGTGGCCTGACGTTGCATGATACAAGGGGATAATCACATCCTTTTCCCAGCTAGAAAAATTCCTGTATATCATTGACAAGACCCCATGAGCTGTTCTGGTGCCTGCCTACACTGCTCAGAAAACTTCATATTGTTGTTGTTATTTGGTTTTTAGGAGCATTAGCAACTAAGACCATATTGCTCCGGGATATGCGGTGGTCATTCCCTGACCTTTCCGCATCCTCCGTATTTGGTGGTGACAGGCTCGAACCCCGGTCTAATCAAGAAGCGTGTGTAACGCACTGCTGCTCCTTCCCACCTGGCTGCAGAGGTGCCAAAACTTCATATCTGATGCCATGATAACCCCAGGTCATCTTCATTCTCCAGTACGCTGAGTGTAGTATACTGCACAGTTGGCATGTTACTTTATCTATTAGTCTGTGTATCCATCAAAGCCAGCAGTTTCCAACCCACTTAACTGCATCAATAGCATCAGCAAATATTCTTGCACTTGTTCTATTCAACTATTTCCCATCCTTACAGAAGCAGTCTCTCCAGTTAACAAGCACAGACACACTGAGAAAAATTCTACCCCATGAGCCTTGCACAATCCCTACTAAGCTGAATTGATTAACAATGCTCTCATCATATACTCCCTGCTATTCTGTCTTGGCAGAATTGAAGACATTTCAAATTTAACCCTAACTGTGGAAGTTTTTTTTAACAGTGCCCAGTGATTTTTAAGCAAGTCTGGGGATCTCCTACTCTTAATGTCATTAGTGTATGACAATGACAATATCTGCTTATGTGTCCTTAAAAGACGATATCTGCTCTTTTGTGTCATTAACTTTTGCTTCTGCCCACATACCCTGGTTCTATTCCACCTATACTATTTGCACAATATATTACCATCACGATGATGCAAGATGATGTGGCAGATGATGCAAGAAAGCCAACTTATACAACATCAGCCAAAAAAACAAAAAAAAACACACCTCCCACTTTGCTTATTTATTCCATCCAATACCTTGACCAAAAGCTACCAACTTCCACAAAAACAAATGGAAGTTTGTTGCAGAAATCAACCACCTGCTGGAAAAAGGTAAATTTCCACACATTTCTTCTGAATTTTCCTTAAAAAATTTAATTTGTGCTCCCTCATGTGTGTAGTCTGAGCAAGAAGGATCTCATCAGCAGTAAACTTGCTCAATTCATTCAAAGCTTTAAACACCTCGATCACATCACCACACAGGTGCCTAGTTTTCAGAGGCAGCAATTTGCAGAACTAAAGCCATTCTTGGTAAAAGTCCTTTGTTCTCCTCACCAATCTCGTTACCCTTCTCTATACTTGTTATAGCAGCTCTACATCATAAAATAAGGCCACCAGACCTGTATACAGTACTCAAGATGTGGCCTGACCATTTCCTTATATCAGGGGTGGGCAACTTAATTTGTGATGCGATTTATTTTTTTTCTTCAAAATGTGCCACGATCTACCATCCCAAGAATTTCATTGCACATGATTAAAAAAGTTAATCAAACACATTGTTTATAAATTTTAAAATTAAATACAATTCAGAATTCTTATTTTAAATTCACACGTATTTAAAATTTTAATTTATGCAAAGTTTGTGTCTTCATGTCATCTGCCAAGCCTTCAAAATCGGAGATATACTGTGATACTGTGATATACAGTAAAGAATCTTCTGTATGCAAGTCCGTAAGAGCACAGCAATTCTTCATCTTTGTTTCAAATACGAAAATGTCGCTTCACATAGATATGTGGAACCAAAACATTTAAAAGTTCACTGCATTTATTTACATTTGGGTACTTTTCTCGGCAAACATATTTTCAAAAGTCTTCTTCTGATGATCTGGCTTTCAGGAAGATATCGTTTCGCAATGTAATGTAATATCATTTTCAAGTAATATTTTCTCCATTTGAAAAATCTCAGCAACTTTTTTGCAATTTGTTTCGAATCAAAGCCGACATTAAATGGATAAGAAATATATTGACAATGTCTTCAATTGTTTTAAAATCACTGAATCTGGTTTCAAAATTATCCACAACTTTCTCAATTTCGGAAATATATTTCCCACTATTAAATTCAAAAACAGGATATTTTTGCAAATGATCTTGCATATTTGCAAAATGATTGGATTTTTTTTTCCTTTGAGATCCTTAGCCATTGCCAAAAATTGATATTTATATGCAGAAATACTACTAATCAGTTCATTGAAGTGTCTTTCTAAATTTCCTTTTTTTGGGTATAGCCACGGAAGCATTGCAAATCAAACAACAGCATTTTTCTTTTATCATTACAAAAAAAAAGTATTCTAGTTCCCACTCTTAATGAAAATGATATGTTTGCTCTTTTTTGTAGTATTCATTTTAAATCAAAGGTTATTAAATTAATGTATAAGTAATGTCCAGTTATTAATATTAAGCTATATAATAATTTGACACATACACTATGCTCTCCACCACATAACTATGTGAATTTTCATTAGACAAGCCTAGTGGCTGCTTGGCGAAAAGAGTACTTAAGTAGTTCAATGGATTTGTAATTAGCATATGCAGTGGAGCGCATAATAATAATATTTAGATTTTGACCAATCTATTTTTTATATATATTTAAAATTCGTCGTGATCGACCGAAATTAAAGCCGCGATCGACTTGTTGGCCACCCCTGCCTTATACAATGGGATAAGCACCTCCTTCTCCCTGATAGCAAAATTCCTGTATATCACTGACAAAACCCCATGAGCTGTCCTGGCAGCCTGTCTGCATCGCTCACAGAACGTCATATCTGGCTGCACAATTACCCCAAGGTAATTTTTGTTTTCCATTACCCTGAGTGTAACACCACACAGTTAGCATGTTACTTTGGAGTTACCGCTACCCATATGCAAGGAGAGAACTGAGATGGCGCTGCTAATTGATGCTTTAGAAATTTTGATGCTTATGCTCTAGTTGTTATTTTATGGTAACACTTGCATTATAAACTGAAAGAAGGATTTTCTTATAGCTAGGTGGACGCTATCTAACTTCCTGTGCAATTTTTCTCTATTTTATCAGGTATTTTCTTTACATATAAAGTTTGTCTCATTAGGCTTAGCATTCTGCTGACCGTATGCTAATACGTTATGTCACGGGTTGTTACATCATAAACACAGAGATTACGCTTAGGTTGTTGGTTGCTACGGCTTAAACTCTGATAGCAAATGCTCATTAACACCAGTTATTGAATCCACTGATATTAGCGAATCACTACCACATCCCGCTGTTCTTCTAGGGGAATTTCTATATCTGGCATTTCCTTGTTGATGGCGATTGATGCCAACCTTGTGGTTGGCATCAATCGCCATCATTTTTAACAAACTATCTGACCCCAACACTGTGAACCCGTTTAACTGAACATTTCCAGTAATCCGGAATCCACCGATAAGAAGAAATTAGACAAGGACAAAGATCCCCTGACTGAGACACAAAATGATGACCCCGTTATTATTGATGAACTGGAGGATTTAGAGGACACCCGACCTGGGACTCCTTCGACCAAATGGAAAACCCGCAAGCGAGTGGTTCTCGAATCGGAATGGGAAACACGATCTCGGGCTGAAATAAAGGAACAGCCAGAAGCCACTGCATCGCAAAAAGAAAAAAATTACGAAAAACAACAAGAACCATCTCTGGACCATACCAGAGGGCTCCGTATATGAGAAAACTTTCTTTCTGAAAACGGCCCTCGAAACCATTTTTAAGGAGAACCCCAGTAGGATATCGTCTGGCCTCAGATCGCAGATTGTCACCATCTTTTACAAGATAGAGACAATTCTGCATGACACACATGAAGAAAATGAGAGAGCCGTCACATGGCTACACGCCTACATGGAATGCGGGGCAAGTCAAATGCCACAGCGTGCCCCGACATATTCTGAAGTGCTGAGGACCAAACCTGCCACCACGACCAATCCGGCACATAGAAAGACACTGCGCCCTACTCCACACTTCGTGGTTCTCAAACCTCGTGGTTCTACAACCACTGACACTCTTAAAACTAGTGAAGAGGTCAAAAAAAAGATCATTGTCTCCTTAACTCAAGAGTTTAAAATGGCTAAAATCAGATCCATTAGGAAGACACGAAACACAGGGCCATAATTGAGACCGAAAACAAAAGCGATGCAGATATCATCATCATTAACTCCAAGATTCCGACGCATGGACTCTCTGCTGAGCTGCCCAGAGAAAAAGGCCCCTCCATTGTCATATTTGATATCGACAAAGACTTGATTCCTACTGCCATATGTGAGGAGATATATATACGCAACCTCCAGCAAGACTTACCCCATAGAGACCATACTATCCTACTAATGCCCAAGCACCAAACCAAGAGTAGGAATGACAATTTGACAAACTGGATGGTCGGATTGGCCCCCGAAGCATGGAAATTCATAACAAAACAAGAGAGAATACACATAAATTGGAGCTCACATCGCTTCAGGGAGCACATTGCCGTGCCAAAATGCTTTCGGTGTTGCCGATTCGGCCAAACTGCCCACACGTGCACCCAACAGGAATCAACATGCAGACACTGTGCTGAAGAGGGGCACAACTATGTTAACTGCCCGAACAATTGAAAAGAACCAGCCTGCGCAAACTGCAAGTGGCAGAAGCTTCCCCACACGCACTCTGTTCGAGGCAACAAATGCCCAGTATACGTAAAAGCAAGAAGTGCACAGCAAACAAGGATAAATTATGGGAACTCTCCCTAAAAGGTACAACAACAACTGTATCAAATTTCTTCAACTGAATGCACAACTGAATGGGACCGCAGTGAAATTAGACAAAAAGCTGAAGAAGAGAACCTGGACATCCTCCTGCTGCAGGAGCCCTACACCTGTGTGGGTGCTGTCCGGGGTTACCCATTCAGCTACAAAATTGTTCAGGTAGAGGGAGCCACTCCCTGGCTGCAGTGGCTATCAGAAATCCCAACATTATTGTGACAAGAATAATACACCTGTGCTCGGAGTGGGTGGCCTGCACTCACATTGTTACTCCATTGGGAGAGCTATATATCATCTCACTGTACTGACGTCCAGGAGCAGACATCCAACCAGCTATCCAATACCTAAATCAAGTACAAACAGAACTTGTGGGTTCCAGGATCATTGTATCTGCGGACCTAAATTGTCGTTCGCCACCATGGCATAGTGAGACTCCTGAACGTCGAGGAATCAGAAATGGCCAATATGTGTAGGAATTCCTGGCTAACAGCAGCTTTTTTGTCCTAAATCGACCAAACAATCTTCCCACATTTAGCTCCACTCTATTGACGTCACTTAGATGCAATAATGGCTACTAGATCCCTTGCTGGGCACCTAAATGATTGGACGGTGCAGGAAGACTGGACCTCCTCAGACCACAAGGCTATCACCTTCATGATGCACAGATCCCTTCACCAGGCTCCAACAAACAGCTACAAACTCAACAGATATGCTGTTGACAAGGCCAATTGGAACAACTTTAAAGAAGCCATCATTAGGAACACAGAGAACCTGTCTTCCAATGACATCTAATCAAACCCCCGATCAACAGCAGCATGCTGTCACTAACGCCATCCTACAAGCAGCGGACCAGTCGATCCAGAGAAGGACCCCACGGCCAGGCCCTATGCTGTGGTGGTCAGGAACTTGACCTACTTAGCAGATATATGAACAGGAAAAGACGTGCCTTCCAAAGAGCCAGATGGTCTTGGCCTCCTCCTGAGGTTGAATCCCTCACACAACAATACAGGGAGGCCAGGAATAACTACACTGCGATGATCAGGCAGAGGAAGAAACTGTCCTGGGAGCATCTGGTTTCCACAGTCGGCAATACAGACCCATGGAGCATCATATATAGAATAACCACAAACAAGTTACCAAGGGGAGAGGTCACACCCTCCACCATCACCCCACAAGGCACCAGGACCAATAACCGGCACGACACCGTCAACAACATTCTCAATGTTGTTGACCTTCAAACCCATTGAAGAGGACAACACACCTCAACAGCAACAGCTGTGCCATGCCAACGAAACCTACCAATTGGCCCAAGTGGAACAACCATTCACTCTGCAAGATTTACAAACTGCAGTACAAAAAATAAAAAACAAAAGAACCCCGGGACTGGACATGATTGAACCAGAACTGGTAAAAAAGATGGCCAAGTATGTCCCGAACTTGCTGTTAGACTTATATAACCACTGTCTTCGTCAGGGCTGGTTCACCTCGGACTGGAAGGTAGCCAGCATAAAATTAATCATAAAAAACCCATCAAAGCAGCCACATATACCAGAGTCCTACTGACCTATAGCCCTCCTGTCTGTACTTAGCAAAGTCCTGGAACAACTTCTTAGACAGAGGCTTGAAGTACATTACACTGCAGCAAATTTAACAACAGACAAATAATTCGAATTCAAAACGGGGAAATTCACTCTGGATGAACTAGAATATATCATGAATGCCGCATCAAACTGCCAACGAAAGTACCTTCTTCTCATCTCTGTGGACTTTGCAGGGGCTTTCGACGCCCTCTGGTGGCAGAGCATCCTTGCAAGACTAAGAGCTGCCAACCTGCCAACAAACCTATATGGATGCATTCAGAGCTATATGAACAATAGGCGGGTCCTAGTACAGGTTCTCTACTGCAAGGTTGAATGCCAGGTACACAGGGGCTGCCCTCAGGGCTCTGTACTGGGTCCCCTCCTATGGAACTACGTGCTGGATGAGTTCCTCTCCCTGGAACTGGGGGATGTGCAAGCGCTCGCATACACAGATGACCTCTCTAATCCTCTCTGCTGATTCAAGAGCACAACTGGAAACGCTTGCCGACAAGAGATTGGCTGAAACTCATCACCTTAATATCTCTGCCACCAAAACCCAATCTATCCCACTAAAGGAATATCTAACTCCTACCAGACCACCGCAGATAAAAATATAAAACAGAACGATCAAGTTGGCCACATAACTCAAGTACCTAGGAGTTATCCTGAACCGAAACTGATCATTTACACCCCACTTAAAATACATCTAGAAGAAAATGAAAAACTACGCTGCCATGCTTGCTAGGATTACCTGCCGTGACTGGGGACTGAAAAGAAAAATCCTAGCAATACTTTACAAAGCAACCATCATCCCTGCGATTGCATATGCTTTTGGTGTCTGGCACCATAAGGCCTCTACAGCGGTAAATCTTCGGCTACTCAACATCATTCACCGACCGATTTTATTAACCCTCACCAGAGCGTGCAGCACCGTATCTACTCATGTGCTGCAAGTACTCACTGGGACCCACCCCCTTGATCTTGAAGTGATTCGCCTAGGCATGTTACAGCAGCTTAGACGCGGAAATCCAACTACCTTCCAGGATCACACCACAGACCCAACTGCAAATCGGACAGTGGAGAAGAGAAGACTCCAGATCTATTTGTGATCAATATGGCAGCCAATATGAATGACTTCCACAAAAGGAGAAGTCACGCGGATGTTCCTCCCCAACCTACAACAAATAACCACAGTATCCGGCATGGCTTTGCCCTGGATTGTACAGCACGTATCTCCTAACAGGACATGGAGCAATCCGCCACAAATTACCCCTTTTCAAACTCGAAAACAACCCAGTGTGTGCATGTGACTCTGTGGAGACCTGGCGATACCAGATGTATGATTGCGAACTTTATGAAGAACTTCGTGTTGAATTAATCATCCAAGTGCGCCTTAATCTCAAAAACCGAGAACACTACTTACTGGAAGATGAAGCCTCATATATAGCATTCACCAAGTTTGCCCAGAACCTGTATGCCAGACGATTGGCCATTCCTCTGCCTGCAAACTTCGAATAGATGTGTCAAACAAAGCTTCTCAGAGACCCCCAACCAGACGTCAGGTTTGACTGCTTGATCCTTCATGCAGGACAAAACTGGAACTCTTCTGAGAAGTGACAAAACTCCACTTCTCAGAACATTGACTACCGGACCGGACAACAGTCCCATGAATGACTCCCAACTATGACATTTTGCCCAACCTATTCAGCTAAACCAACATTGGATCGCCTCTGTTGAGCCTCAAGTTTTTCTGGATGGTGCAGACCTGACCCTGTGGTCTGGTTTGCTTCCACCCATGCACACAGGCCACACTGGCAACCTGAGCCGGCTCCCTTGTCTGGCTCACTGTCTCACCTCTTCCTGGCAGGGTGGGGAGGGGACAGTCTGCTGTCCCCTCCCAACCCTGCCACCCTATTTCTTCCCTCTGGTGGGGCATGGGTATGCCCCACTGTAAACTGGAGTTGCCTTCCCTTTCGGCTCCATATTTCTGTCTGTCCCTCCCCCCATTCTTCAGCCTTCACCGCACTCTATCTGACAGCAACGTGAACACGCCCCACACAATCTAAAATCACCAATCAAAATTAATTTTGCCAAACATTTTGGACTTCTAGCGCTTCCCGCGACTATACTAGTGAATACCTGGTCTGCCTTCACGGGGCAAAGGTGGGATAACGTCGGGCCACAGTAGGGGTCTGGCTGCTAAATGACCAGATGAACAATGGTACAAGGCATCACACATATACAAAGTCCATACACTTTTAAATCTCTGGCTTTTCCAGTCATCTGGTTCACCCACAATGTAAACTACGCGGAGATGGGGGAAACCCCTGGTGCCACTTGACCCTAAACACACTTTACACTTTACCCATATGCAGGAATGTGGCCGGCTTTGCATTCGGATGCACGTAATTACGCTCTGTAAAAATGTGTTTAAAATATGTTTAAATTGCAGTTAAAATTCCGAATTATGTCTCCACCTGAAGATATTCATCTGAGGAATGCCTAGGTGAGAAAGGTTTGGTTCCTTTTAGGGAAATTAGCCAGATACTAGGGTTATTCTCTATTTTACTTTGTTTGCGAGACCAGCATGGTCACTATGCGGCTTGAAGAGGGAGAATAGAGAAGTACTTCAGTACAACGCGGCTGACACACTAGGATCTGGCCCTTGACCATAGGGAAGTGCTTCAACATGCTGTAATAGTAACTTTGGACAGGGAACGTGTCCCAACCTCTCCTATTGAATTCTGTGCAATTTCAATTAAAGAAATGATTTTTGTGTTTCTCACCCCTCCCACCATAAACTTTCCATGGTGAGGACCCATCTATGCCCTGAAGCACATTACAGAAAATCTGATGCCACCATCATCTTTGCAGATAAGGGGACCCTCCTAGAGAAAAAAATTCCGACTTTCTAGGGGTATTTTTACACTTGGCTGTCCCCCCCCCAAACTGTCAGACCACCTCCGTAGCCAGGTGGGCAGGAGCAGCAGTTCTCGATTGATTGGATTACACTAAAAATGGAAGGAAAACAAGGTAAAAAGGGCAATAACCAGTTGCAGAGGCAGAAAAATGATCCTGTCATCGTTGACCTGCAGGAAAAGGGAGGACATCCCATCCGGGCTGCCCCCAAATAAGCGGAAAAACTACAAAGAAATTGTCCCAATACCTGAACGGGAAATGCGCTGCAAGACGAAGAACAGGGAGTAGCTAGAAGTCACTTTGCTGCAAAAAGAACACCAATGAGGACAAGCAGCAGGACTCATCCCTTGACTCTGCCCTACCACAGGGAACTGTTTACGAGAAGACCCTCTTCCTTAAAACAGCATTAGAAATATATTTAAGGAGAATTAAAACAGTGTCCTCCGGACTTAGTCCCAAATTGTAACAATACTACATGACCAGTACCTTGAAAGTGACCGAGGCACCACTTGAATCCATGCTTACCTTGAATGCTTGTTTGTTTTGTTTGTTGTTTGGTTTTTAGGAGCATTAGCAACTAAGGCCATATTGCTCTGGGATATGTGGTGGTCATTTCCTGACCTTTCCGCATTCTCCGTATTTGGTGGTGACGGGCTCGAACCCCGGTCTAATCAAGAAGCATGTGCTATGCACTGCTACTCCTTCCCACCTGGCTACGGAGGCGCCTACCTTGAATGCGGGGCAAGTGAAATGCCACAGCGTGCCCCGACATATACTGAAACACTGAGGCATAAAGGCACCACTGCTGCCGATACTATGACCACTACAACTGCAAAATCAGCAACTAGGAAGACTCTGCTCCTCACCACACATTTTGTGCTACTCAAACCGACCAACTCAGATATGTTGAAAACAAATGAGGAAGTAAAAAAAAAAAAGGTTATGGACTCACTAATGCAGGAATTTAAAACAGCCAGAATCTGATCCATACAGAAGACTAGAAACATTGGTGTGATAACCGAAACAGAAAATAAAGATGCTAAATTGATTATCAACAACACCAAGATCCCTACACTCGGTCTCATTGCTGAAACTCCTAAAGAAAAAGGCCCCTCAGTCATCATATTTGGCGTAGACCCGGATCTGACTCCAGAGACAATCTGTAAAGAAATTTACATGCGAAATCTGCAACAAGACTTCCCCGACGGAGACTACAAAAGTTTAGTAGTGCCCAAACATCAAACCAGGACCAGGGGTGGCAGCTCGACCAACCGGATGGTTGGATTGACCCCTGAAGCATGGAGAGTCATCACAAAACAAGAAAGGATCTACATATGCTAGAGCTCCCACCGCTTTAGGGAACACATCGTGGTGCATAAATGCTTCCGGTGTTGCCAATTCGGCCACACCACCCATACGTGTGCCCAACAGGAACCAACTTTTGGACACTGTGCCGAGAAGGGGCACAACTATGCTTACTGCCCGAACAAAGGAAAAGAACCAGCCTGCACAAACTGTAAGTGGCAGAAACTTACCCACACTCTCTGTTGAAGACAACAAATTCCCTGTATATATAAAAGCAAGAAGTGCACAACAAGTAAGAATAAATTATGGGAACTGTCCCTAAAAGGTACAATAACAGCTGTATCAAATTTCTTCAAATAAATACGCATCGGCCTATTGCCATATCTGGTCAAATTAGACAAAAGGCTGAAGAAGAGAACCTGGACATCCTCCTGCTGCAGGAGCCCTACACCTGTGCGGGTGCTGTCTGGGGTTACCCACTCAGCTACAAAATTGTTCAGGTAGAGCTGGGCTGTGGTGGCTGTCAGGAATCCCAACATTGTGTGATAAGAATAACACACCTGTGCTTGGAGTGGGCAGCCTGCACTCACATTGATACTCCATTGGGAGAGCTATATATCATCTCTCTGTACTACCGCCCAGGAGCAGACATCCAATATCTAAATGAAGTACAGACAGAACTTGTGGGTTCCAGGATCCTTGTATCTGCGGACCTAAACTGTTGTTCGCCACTGTGGCATAGTGAGACTCCTGAACATCGAGGAACCAGGAATGGCCAATATGTGGAGAAAATATTTTACCAATATTTGGCTGTTGAAAAAGGAGGCAGATGCCTTCGAAAGCTCCGGTTTAACGCATTTATCTCTGTATATTTTATTATATTTTATTGGTTTTAACGCTTTTATTACTGTATAATTTATTATAAGTTATTGTAAACATTATTTATTGTAATTAGTATTTGTACATAATTTTATCCGAGAAATATTAAATTATTTAATTGGTTTTTGTGTTTATTTATTTTATTTTAATTCAACATGCTTTAACACGGTTGGTGTCAACTGCTTAATTCACAATATGAATATTTCCAACCTCGTAGGCCTAAAAAAAAAAGCCTATTTGAAGAATATGTGGAGGAATTCCTGGCTAACAGCAGCTTCATTGTCCTAAACGACCAAACGATCTTCCCACATTTAGTTCCACTCTTTGGGAGGCCACTATAGATGCAACAATGGCTACCAGATCCCTTACTGGGCACCTAAACAATTGGACGATGCAGGAAGACTGGACCTCCTCAGACCACAGGACTATTGCCTTTATGATGCACAGATCGCTCCAACCAACAGTTACAAACTCAACAGATATGCCGTTGACAAACCAACTGGAACAACTTTCAAGAAGCCATAATGAGGAACACGGAGAACCTGTCTTCTGATAACCTCCAAAACCAAACCCCCGATCAACACCAGCGTGCTGTCACTAATGCAATCCTGCAAGCAGCGGACCAGTCGATCCGGAAAGGGGCCTCCCCAGCTAGGCGCTGTGCCATGGTGGTCCCAGTAACTTGAATTACTTAAGAGAGATAATGAACAGGAAAAGACATGCCTTCCAAAGAGCCAGATGGTCCTGGCCTCCTCCCGAGGTTGAACCCCTCAGACAACAATACAGGGAGTCCAGGAATAACTACACTGCAATGATCAGGCAGAGAAAAAAACTGTGCTGTGAGCATCTGGTTTCCACAGTCGGCAATACAGACCCATGGGGCATCATATATTGATTAACAACAAACAAGTTACCAAAGGGAGAGGTCACACCCTCCACCATCACCCCACAAGGCACCATGACCAACAACTGGCATGACACTGTCAACATCATTCTCAATACCACCACCCATCGAAGAGGACAACACTTCTCAACCATTGTGCCATGCCAACAAAACCTACCAATCGGCTCGATTGGAACAACCATTAACTCTGCAAGATTTAAAAACTGCTGTACAAAAATAAAAAAAAAACAAAAGAACCCTGGGACTGGACATGCTAGAACTAGAACTGGTAAAAAAGTTGGCCGAGTATGCCCAGAAGACATATATATAACCACTGTCTTCATTAGGGCTGGTTCCCCTTGAATTGGAAGGTAGCCAGCATAAAATTAATCATAAAAAACCTGTCAAAGCAGCCACATATACCGGAGTCCTACTAACCTTTAGCCCTCCTGTCTGTACTCAGCAAAGTCCTGGAACAACTTCTTAGACAGAGGCTTGAAGTACATTACACTGCAGCAAATTTAACAACAGACAAACAATTCAGATTCAATCCGGGGAAATCCACTCTGGATGCACTAGAATATATCTTGAATGCTGTGGAAAAAAAACTGCCAACAAAAGTACCTTCTTCTCATCTCTGTGGACTTTGTGGGGTGTTCGATGCTCTCTGGTGGCAGAGCATCCTCGCAAGACTAAGACCTACTGCAAGGGTGAGGGCCAGGTACACAGGGGCTGCCCTCAGGGCTCTGTACTGGGTCCCCTCCTATGGAACTACATGTTGGATGAGTTCCTCTCCCTGAAACTGGGGGGGGGGGTGCAAGAGCTTGCATATGCAGAAGACCTCTCCCTAATCCTCTCAGTTGATTCAAGAGCACAACTGGAAACCCTTACCAACTCAGCACTTTCTACACTAAGAGAGTGGACTGAAACTCATCACCTTAATATCTTTGCCACCAAAACCCAATCTATCCCACTAAGGGGATATCTAACTCCTACCAGACCACTGCAGATAAAAATCTAAAACAGAACGATCAAGTTGGCCACAGAACTCAAGTACCTAGGAGTCATCCTGGACTCAAATTTATCATTTAAACCCCACTTAAAATACATCCAGAAGAAAATGAAAAACTACGCTGCCATGCTTGCCAGTATTACTCACCGCGATTGGGAGCTGAAAAGACAAACCCTAGAAATACTTTACAAAGCAGCCATCATCCCTTCGATTGTATATGCTTTTGGTGTCACACCATAAGGCCTCTACGGCAGTAAATCTTCGGCTATTCAACATCATTCATTGACCAATTTTATTAACCCTCACCAGAGTGTGTGGCACCATATCTTCTCATGCCCTGCAAGTACTCAATGGGACCCTCTCCCTTGATCTTGAAGTGGTTTGCCTAGGCATGTTACAGCAGCTTGGATGCAGAAATCCAACTGCCTCCAGGTCACACCACAGACCCAACTGCAAATCGGACAGTGGAGAAGAAAAGACTCCAGATCTATTTGTGATCAATATAGCAGCACCGCTGAATGACCTCCACAAAAGGGGAAGTCACGCGGAAGTTTCTCCCCGATCTACAGCAAATATATCCACAGTATCCGGCATGGCTTTGCCCTGGATTGTACAGCACGTATCTCCTATCAGGGCACGGAGCGATCCACCACAAATTACACCTTCTGGGACTCGAAGACAACCCAATGTGTGCATGTGGCTCTGTGGAGACCTGGGGATACCAGATGCATGACTGCAAACTTTATGAAGATCGTGTTCAATTAATCACCTTAGTGCGCCTTAATTCCAAAAACTGAGAACACTACTTACCGGAAGATGAAGCCTCATATATACCATTCACCAAGTTTGCCCAGAACTTGTATGCCAGACAATTGACCATTCCTCTGCCTGCAAACCCCAGAAAGACATGTCAAACAAAGCTTCCCAGAGACCCCCAACCAGACATCAGGTTTGACTGCTTGATCCATCATGCAGGACAAAACTGGAACTCTTCCGAGAAGTGACAAAACTCCACTTCTCAGAACATTGACCTCTGGATGGGACAACAGTCCCACGAGTGACTCCCAACTGTGACATTTTGCCCAACCTACTCAGCCAAACCACAATGGATCGCCTCTGCTGGGCCTCAAGTTTTTCTGGATTGTGTGGACCTGATCCCACAGTCTGGTTTGCTCCCACCGCTGTACACAAGCCACATTGGTGACCTGAGCAAGCTCTCTTGTCTGGCTCACTGTTTCACCTCTTCCTGGCAGGGAAGGGAGGGGACAGCAAACTGCCCCTCCCCTCCCTGCCACTCTATTTCTTCCCTCTGGTGGGGGCACGGGCATGCCCCACTGTAAACTGGAGCTGCCTTCCCTTTCGGCTCCATATTTCTATCTATCTCCCCCAGTCTTCAGCCTTCTCCACACTATCTGACAGCAAAGTGAACACACCCCACACAATCTAAAGTCACCAATATAAATTAATTTCGCCAAACATTTTGGACTTCTAGTAGTGCTTCCTACAATGTGTACGTGATCATTTTTTTTAGGGCCTAGCCACTGAAATCTCAGGAAATTAGGTGGCAAGACCTGCCAGAGTGAACTATATACTAGTGGGTATCTGGTCTGCCTCCACAGGGTGAAAGTGGGGCAATGTTGGACCTTAGTAGTGGTCTGTCAGCTAAACGACCAGAAGAACAACAGTACAAAGCATCACACATATACAAACTACACACTTTTAAATCTCTGGCTTTTCCAGTCAACTGGTTCACCTACAATGTAAACTACATGGTGATGGGGCAATCCCTGGTGCCATTTGACACTAGCACACTTTACACTTTACCCATATGCAGTACTTTGCATTTGTCAATAGCAAACTTCAATTGCTGATTATCAGCCCATCTGCTTAAATTTTAAGACCCTGTTGCAATAGCATACTGTCATTACACTCTTTAGCCGACCTGCCTACCTTCTGCCAATCATCTGCAATCGTGGACATTATGCCTGATATACCTTCAATATTATTGATAAATATAGAAACAGCAATGGGTCCAACACCGAACCTAGGGGACTCTACTAATAACATTAGTCCACGAAGAGCTGTGTTCATTGATTACTACTCTCTATCTTCGCCCACTTAACCATTCCTTTATCTATAGCAGAAACTTGCCATTAATGTCATACTACTTCAATCAATTTGTACAGCAGTCTTTTATGTGCAACAGTATCAAAAGATTTTTTGAAATCCAAATATGTGATATTAAAATTATTTTTTGTATCCAGTTCCTTTGTGACCACATTGTAGTATACAATAAAACTGGTAGGTGAAATGGGAACTGTCATTTTTTTCTTTCTCTCTTTCCTTTTTTTTTTTTTTAGTTGATGCTGTATATGCTTGCTTTCTTGCATTATTTGCCCCTACTAATGCTATCTCATGTACAATTTAGGACACTATGGCCACTTGCTACAGATTTTTCCAGAACATTATATTTGTAATATTATCCCAATCATTAGTTATGACAAGATCGAGATTATTATTATTATTATTATTATTATTATTATTATTAGCCACATGGTACAAGGAAGCCTGAGGCTTATGCTGCACCAGCCAAAAAAAATAAATTCCTGAGTTACCTGTTACCCGTGTGTGTGTGTGTGTGTGTGTGTGTGTGTGTGTGTGTGTGTGTGTGTGTGTGTGTGTGTGAGAGAGTGAGTGAGTGAGTGAGTGAGTGAGAGAGAGAGAGAGAGAGAGAGAGAGAGAGAAGTAGAAAGGCATCACCAAGAAAGAGAAGAATGATGATATCCAGCTCAGGACCCTGGGTTTGCCAAGCCCATACTCACCAGATGTGAGCCCCCGGGATTAGGAAGTATGAATATTGTTCTCCACTGGAAGAACAGAAAATTTAATGAAATTGCAGGTACAAACAAGTTAGTAACCTTTAATATAAACTGCAGGTACAAAAATTAAGGTAAACTAAATGAATAAATTAAATAAAACAAAACAAAAGTAGCTTTTGAGTCTGAGGGACTCTTCACAGCTTGAACATAAACGTTAGTATGTAACAAAGAAAGCCCGGGCACGGTCATGAAAGGCAAACAAAGCATGACATGAGTGCAAGCAACAGTAGGGACAATCACTGGTTAGAACCAGTGGTGAGTTACAGTGGGCTCTCGCATGGACTCGCAAGAGCCCATTGTTATATTTTTGAAAATTTGCGAGCCTATTGTTGACACAATCATTTATTTTACAAATGAAATCCTGAATGCAATTATTGAGTATCCAGAGCCAAAACTACAGTGGGGCAAGCGGGGGGGGGGGCCCATCCCCATCATTTTAATAGCACAATCGGTCGGTTATGTATTTTAAAATTGCTTCATTTTTGATTTAATTAACAGTCAGACCTTCTGTTTAACGAACTTCTATATAGCGAATTTTTTTGATTCCCCTTGATTTCTGTTGTTTAGTTTCTGTTGAACGAAGAAAATTTCCATGTAGCGAACGGATTAGGAGAGACAACTGTGTATGTATTGTTCTCACCTCTGGCCTTTATGCAATTTAGGTAATCAGAAAGTGCGAATTGAGGGTGAAAGAGATTATCATTGCACAATGTTAGTGGTGTCCGTAAAACTTCTGCAGTCATATACCGAGAAGTCGCCCTAGTCAATATGCTTTCCATAGCCAGTCAGAGAATTAAGAAGATTCTCGACACTGATTTTAGCCTGTGGTCGACCTGTGTTGTGGTTCCCCTTCACTCCACAAGAAGTCATAAGTTTTTCAGAGAAGTGAATGATCCATGCCTTCCAGTAAATTTCTCCTGTCTTAGTTACATGGTCACCGTAGTTGAATATCTGTGTGATTCCGACATTTTGCACTGTATACAAAGAACTAGTGAGAGTAGCAACGTAGAAAGGGGGGGGGATTGAGGCAACTAAGATATTATATAAACTTTACAAAGATGAAATGTTGGCAGGTTTTGAAACTTTGTCGAGCCTCTCACTGTGTAGGAAATGTTCTAAAATATAATGGCATACAGGCAATAATTAAAAAAAAAAAAAAACTGTATCACCAATCTCCAAAAAACTAGCACGAATTAAGGATGATTGCTAAAGAACTTAATGTGGAAACTATAAAGATTGGTTGTGTGTTCAGGCCACGATGAGCAGCTTGTAGTTTGTGGATGGCAATTGTGGGTTGGAGGAATCACCCCGCTTTGTGCAAACATTTTGAATCAGAAGTTAAATATTCCAGATTATTAAATCAACTTTTAAATTTGAAATTTCTTAACCATTTAGTGCTTTTATTATTATTAGCCATATGGTGCAAGGAAGCCTGAGGCTAATGCTGCACCAGCCAAAAAAAATTCCCACATTAACCTAAGAGAGAGAGAGAGAGAAGTAGAAGGGAATCACCAAGAAAGCGAAGAATGATGATAGCCAGCTCAGGACCCTGGGTTTGTCAAGCCCATACTCACCAGATGTGAACCCCTGGGGTAATATGATTGATAGGAGCTCTCTTACCTTTCAGAAGCTTTACAGAATCACTATGGTAAAAGCATATAAATGAATTATTCGAACTACGAATGCTATTGCTAATTTGAAAAATTCTGAAGGAAATTATGAAGCTAAAATTGAGAGGATGTTAATTAAAGTGGAAAGAATTTGAAGGAATCAAAATCGAAAGTAAAAAAATTACCTCGTAATAAGTTATTAAATGCATTGTTTTATCCTTAAAGGATAAGTTATTAATGCAACAGGGTGATTTTTAATTAAATAAAGAAAATAACAATGCCATTGAAAGAAATTTTAAACATATGCTACCCGAAATTGTGGAATGTGAAAGAACTTTCATCTCTGTTACAAGACGGTGAAAACCCGAATAAGAAATTTAAGTTTTCTGATAAAATATGAAATAAAAATTAATGATTTTAGAGATTTTGTTGAAGACAGTTTATCTTTAAAATTGAGTGAAATTTCCCTTTCAATTAAGAAAGCCAGAAAATATCTTTGAAACCATTGTGATTAGCTGTGCTGAAGCTGAGTGAGCTTTCAGCGTAATGAATAATATTGTGACAATTAAACAAGTTGCAGATTATGATAACCATACATCTATATGGAAAACCATTGCTTCAATTTGATCCGGATCATTATGTCAAATCATTCCTCAGTAATCGCTGCTCAGCTTTGAGCAAAGCAGAAGATCGACAACAAATATTAATAAAGAAGTAAATTGCATATGGCAATTTTTAGAATAAAGTTTTCTTGAATATTTGGAAAATTATTTTTTTTCATGTAGCCTGTGATTTTTTGTGTACTTTTTCTAGAAAGTTTGTTTTTTATGTAATATTTGTTTTTATATTGTGGAATGCTTTGTGATAGTTTTTATGTTATTTGTGATATGGGAAATATTTCATGTTATTTTTTATTCACAATATTAAAATTTTATCATGAAAAAAATGTATCCATTATATTTCCCTAGTTGTTAAAAAAAAGATGAATAAAAAAGTTGTGCGTGTGCCGAGTATGCACGGTAGATGGTTTATGCAAAACATCCTTCGCTTTTGTTTTACGTATTTTGATTTGTATATATCGATTATGAAATAAAAGAGCTTTTTTATTGTAAATATTTTATTGATCATTCACAGATTTTCATAATTTCTGGAAGACAAGATACAATGGATTTATGATAACTAAAGTAAGAGATGTATACTTGCAAGTGCAACTTATCTAAATATCTCTGTAAAGCAGCACCGATTGATGTACCGATCTTGTAGTTGAAACAACATATGCAGCTGTTAGGGGAACCTAACAATGGAATGTAACGAAAAAAGAAATTGTTGACAAATATTTGTATTGTTGCAATCATAGTTACTGCAGTAGTAACTTCAGGAATATGGCATGATTGTGACATCACACTATTCAAAAATTCTAAAAATTTAGAACTCCAGACAGATGGCGGCTCCATAGCTAGGTAGTCAGGAGCAGCAATGTGTAGCACACGCTTCTTCATTAGATTGGGTTTTGAGCCTGTGACCACCAAATACGGAGGATGAGGAAAGGTCAGGGAATGATCACCACATATCCCTGGAGCAATATGGCATTAGTTGCTAATGCTCCTAAAAACGAAATAACAACAAGAAGAACTCCAGACACTGTCGTATCCAGTTATCATTGTAAGGCGAGGCATGATGATCAGGTTTTTAAGTTTTTTTTTTTTTTTAGATAGACCTAGGAACGTTTTACACAATCACTTATATGCATGGTTAGGGGGGTAATAAGCCACATCTGTCCACCCCCTTAATCCTCCCCTGACTTGAGATATTATACCGGTCATGAAAAATGCATCACACACTCTAATCACACTACTAGTAGTGTGAGCGTGGGAAGCACCTCTAGTGGAAGCCGCAGTTGACATCACTTCCGTGACCGATCAATTTTACTCGGTAGAAAGTTGGAAAAACTGTGAGACCATTGTTAAAACATTCACAGCTCACCACTGGTTAGAACTAGATGCTTGTAGCTGCGAATGCAGGGCATGCACATGTGGCGCGTGCCAATGTTTATCACATTGTAGGATAATTGCCTCCATGACTGGATGTATGTGTATGCCTTATGCCTTTGTTGCAGTTAAAAGTACTACAACAACTGGATATATGGAGTGATTCGATCCATACTCGTTGATGGTAATTGTGCAAGTGGTTGACGATTTTGATATCACGTCATGGATTAAGGTCGTGTTGAGAGGACCAATAGTGCTCTGCAACTGCGGAGTGCTCAGAATCAGCAGATCAGATGGCCCTCTCATGTTCTGAGATCCAGTCTTGAAGTCTCCTGGTGGATTCCCCGATGTAGCAACTACTGCAGTCACGGCAGGCAATGTGATATACCAAGCTGTTGCGTAACCAGAAGGGGATGGGCATTTTTACCCTTGAGAGAAGGGATTACAGTTTTTTACCAGGAAGCTGTAAACATTTTATCCAGTGAGCATGCAGAATCTTAGAGAGGCATTGTGAGACACCAGGGTAACAAGGGACAAAGGCAGTCGAGACTGTCATCATTGAGGGAGGCTCAGGGGTGTGCGGCAAGCTCACAGGCCTGCAGATCGTATTTGTCCAGGGCACAGGCAGGGCAGCCACAGTTAGATAGATCTGTTTTTACTTTTGAAACTTCACCGCACCTGTCATCCATGGAGCTGGAATGGGTCCAGGCAAGGGTGAATAGGGAGCTTGTGGTTCTGAGAAGCTGGTTGGGGGTGTGCCCCGATTTGTAGTTGGTGAATTGTCCAGTACACATTGGCTTACAATAAACTGAGGTTCTTAAATGTGAGCCCACATATTGCACTAAAACATCCAGAAAGGAGAGGGCACTATCTGACAGTGAACTGGATGAAGGGCAATAGGAAGTTCAGATGCTGCAAAAGTTGGGAAATGATGACAACTGGTAAGTTTAAGAATGTGTGGCCCTCCAGTTCTTCCATGGCAATATTTGCCATGACTGAGCTGACAGGGGCACTCACGGCCGTGCTGTGAATCTGCCTAAAGAGTGAGCTGCCAAACATGACTACACTGCCAGTCAAACATAAAATGAGGTTCTACTGGGCAGGGTGGAGTCACTGTCTAAAAGTTGTCTTGCACATGCGATGGCCTGTTGAACTGGAACTGATGTGAACAAAGAGACAACATCAAAGGAGGCTATGACTTGGTCTTCAGAGGTGGTGAGGTTAGAGATGAGGCATAAGAATGCCCCACTGTTTGAGACAGTATGGTTGGTGTTACCTACAATGGACATTAGTAGTCCGTCGACAAATTTCAAAACCCAATTTATGTACTTTTGGGAGTCCATAAAATTTGGGAAGTTGACATCCAGTTGTGTGCAGCTGCCAATGTGTGGTTTTTGAAATCTTAGATTTCAATCAGCCATAGACTAAACTGTTGGCACTGACCTCCCATCACTCCAATACCTTGATGGGGGGTCATGTAGAGGTTCGTAAATGCTGATGTCATGTAGAAGAGATAGGGTTTTACCGTGATACTCAGATCAATCTAGAACTACAGTGCGATGTCCCTTGTTGGCCAGCAGAATGACAATGGTGTCATCCCTCCTAAGTGGACTGAGAGTGGTAAGCTGCTGGTGGTGGCTGAGGTTAGAGGCAACAGGACGAACACTCTGCATGATTGATGCAGCCTTGAAGTGAATCTCGGTGGTTTCAATGCTGGGAATGATGTTCGTCATATTGTACAAGGGGACAATCACCACTTTATCCTTGCTAGAAAAATTCCTGTATATCATTGACGTGACACCATGAGCTACTCTTGCAGGTTCACTGAACTGATCAGCAAACTTTAAATCTGACTGGACAATTACTCCCAGTTGCTTTTCATTATCCACTACCTTGAGTGTAGTACCACAAAGTGGATACATTACTCTGGGGTTACTGCTACCCATATGGTTGGTTGGTTATTGGAAGTTTAATGGCGCATCAGCATCTAAGGCTATCGGGCGCCAACTACCCATATGCAGTACTTTGCATTTGTCAATGTTAAACTTCAGTTGCCACTTCTCAGCCCATCTACCCAACTTTTCTAATTGCAATAGCATACTGTCATTACTATCATTAACAACCCTGCTAACCTTCATATCGTCTGCAAACTTGGACATTAACTGTGATATATCTTCATCAATATTTCTGATAAATATACAAAAAACAACAATGGGCCCAACACCAAACACTGCAGGGCTCCACTAATAACATTAGTCCAAAAAGTGCAGTGTCCATTGATTACCACTCTCTGTCTTCTCATGCTCAACCATTCCCTTATCCATAACTGCAACTTGTCTTTAATGCCATACTGCTCCAATTTGTACAGTAGTCTTCCATGTGCAACAGTATCAAAAGCTTTCCTAAAATCCAAGTATATGATATCAAAATTATTTTTTTTCATCCAGTTCCTTTGTGACCACATCATAGTATCTAATCAAATTTGTCAAACAAGACTTCCCTTTAACAAACCAATGCTGTCTAAATTAAACTGCAGTCTTGCCTAGATGATTTTGTAGTGCTTCTTTAACCAGTGACTCCATTATTTTCCCTAAAGGAGATAAACTAACAGGTCTGTAATTACTCGTGTCACCCTTTGGGAATTGAGGACACATTTACACATCATGGGGACCTATCCTGAGTCCAAGGAAGCTTTCATAATTATGTCTAAGGGTTTGCTTATTTCCTTTGCTGCCTCCTTTAATATAACTGGATAGATGCCATCCACCCCAGTTGCCTTTCTTATGTTCAACTTCAACAATTTCTCCTCTACTTTGCTCTCAGTTATTACAAAATAATTTAGCTTCCTGCCAGAGTTTGATAAGCTTCTGAGTGCCACTTCCCTACAGACTTCCTCACACGAGGTTATCCATGTGTGGGACAAGATTTTGCAGCTCCGGTGAACACAGGTTTTTAATTATATTTAGCCAATCTATTGACTTAATTGTTATATTAATTTATTTTCTATAAGTAGCTTATAGTCCTAGTCAAGCTCCTATGTTTATTATGAATTTATATCCCAAACTAGGTAGCATAAGGTTTAACTTAAAACTAGATAGTGAAACATGTAGCAGTATTAGAAATCTGTTAGCTTAGTATAGTGTAGTATTATCAACTAATCAGTAAAATTTATTAATCTTATTAAATTTCATTGTTAATTAAATCGTAGTTAAATGGAATCATGACCCAGACTAGAACAGCAAAGCAATGCTAACAGATTAGCCAGAGTGCTGAGGCTCGGGGAAGAACCAAAGGAAAGATTCTCCAATGCATCAGAGTCTAAAAATATGAGCGAAATGTGAAATGTTTGCAAGCCTGTTAGAACAGGACATGATCTAGCCAAGGAGGATGTCTTTGTGTGTGCTAGGTGCAGAGACTGTGAGGAAATTATGTGCCAACTCAGCATTCTGATGGGCAGCTATAAGAGTTTAAGGTGTAGAGTAGATACCCTCGATGAAATTAATATGAGGGGCTCATCTAGCTCTCAGCTGCCCAAAAAAATGCCAGAGCTCACTCCTGTGCATCAGGCAATACAGCAGCAATCTCCAAGGCAGAATGGGCTGGTCTCACTGGATCTAGTTATTGTTGGTGAATCTATTGTCATGGAGATGGGGAATATATTATGCAAAAAAGATAGGTGGAACAGGACTACAGTATGTCTGCCAGGGGAAAACGTTGATGACATTGTAGAGCAGATATCATATTTTCAGGGTACAAAAAGTGATATTGTTGCACAGTTTAGCATGATGACCTTAAAAGTAAGAGATCTGCAGATTTACTTAAAAGTACAGGTCAATGTTGAAAAAAAGTCGTGAGTTACAATTGAATGTGAAAGTGTCTGCAATTCTGCAAAGACACAACAGGAGGGAGTATATGATGGGACCCTTGCCAATCAATTCAGCACTGGAGAGACTGCAAGGCTCATGGGGTACAATAATTTTCAGTGTGGTCTGTGCTTGCTAACAGGAGAGAATGCTTCTACAGGGATGGGATACACGTAAATAGAGAGGGTGTAAGAATATTTCCTATTGCTATCGAGGCAGTGTTAGGTGGGCCAAAAAACTGCTAGCTTGAGGGTGATTCACAGACTAAAAGAATAACAGTAGCCGCTGGCAGAGGCGAAAGTGATTCATTGCACTGCTTCTATTCATAACTGCAGTAATGTCTGTAATCAAGTCACAAAGTGATTCTTGCACTGCTTCTATTCATAACTGCAGTAATGTCTGTAATCAAGTCACAAAGTGATTCTTGCACTGCTTCTACTGTAATGAGCAGCAGCCTAGAGAGCAAAGTGCTGGGGACTTCAAGAGCTGCTGGGAGTCATCATGGAACAAGTAAATACGGGGGGCTGTGTTAGAGTTTCTAAGAGTAAGAACAGGTTCATGTATACTTGCACTTATATGCCAATGCTAGAAGTATAGTAAATAAATTGGATGAATTTGAAGTGCTGATCAAGCCATCAAAGGCTTGATCAGCACTTCAGTTAGGCAGATGAGCTGAGAAGTGGCAACTAAAGTTTAACATTCAGAAATGCAAAGTACTGCATATGGGTAGCAGTAACCCAAGAGAAATGTACCAACTGTGTGGTACTATGCTCAGGGAGGTGGAGAATGAAAAATACCTGGGGGTAATTGTGCAGTCAGATATAAAGTTCTCCGAGCAGTGCAGACAGGCTGCCAGAGCAGGTCATGGAGTTTGTCAATGATATATAGGAATTTTTCTAGCAGAGACAAGGAGGTGATTATCCCCTTGTATAAAGCAATGGTCAGGCCACACCTCGAGTACTGCATACAGGTCTGGAAGCCTCATTTTAGGAAGGATGTATAGTTGCTAGAATAAGTACAGAGAAGGGCAACAAGATTGGTAAAAGGAACAAAGGGGTACTCTTACCAAGAGAGGCTTAAGTTCTGCCAGTTGCAGCATCTGGAGACTAGGCACCTGCAAGGTGATCTGATTGAGGTGCACAAGGCCTAGATTGGTTTCAGCAGGGTAAATGCTGATGGGATACTTAAGCTTGCTCAAATTAAGAACCTGAGGGGGAATAGAGGAAAGACAGTTGTAGAATAGATGTTCAGAAGTTTGCCTTTAGCCAGCGGGTAGTTGATTGCTGGAACAGACTTCCATCTGTTGTTGTGGAAGTTGATAGTTTAAATAAATTTAAGGTTGAACTAGACAAATATTTGGAGTGACCGGATGGGCGAAATGGGGAGTTTTTTTTTTTTTTTTTTTTTGCATGACGCTCTATTAGCTTGCTCTTTTGCATCATATGCCTCAACTAATGCTAATGCGTGAATGTAGATGCAAAATGTAGATTTAGTTTGTCAGCTACCTCAGCAGGATCGTAAATCGAATGATTGATATTAAATGGACCAATGTGATCGATTCCCTTCCTTCTAGAGTTTACATAAGTAACAAAGTCATTGCTGTTCTTCTTCGCATCCTTTGCTAAAGATTTCTCGTAATCTGTCTTTGCTTGCCTAACCTCCTTTGTGACTTGATTATAGACTAGCTTAGTCTTCCGTGTCACCTGATAATTGTTATGTATCCCATGCATTTTTCTTCTCTGTCATGAGTCTCATTAGCTCAACTGCCATCTATTTAGGCTTAAACCTTGAGCATTATTTCTGAATTAGGATAAAAAGCCTAGTAGTCTCGAAGATTACCTACTCGAATGCCTCCAATTTAGAATTTGCTGTTGGTAACATCATCATTTGCTCCCATTATATAGAATTTAAAATTTCTACTCACCACACTATCTAATTGCTGGTAAGTAATCTCAGTGTAGCTTTCATCAAAGGACCTAGGAGGAAATAAGTATTAATCATTACTTATATAATTTTTTGTGAAATACTGTATATGGTACTGCACATTATTATCCAATAACCTATTTATGATCATTCAAATAATACTGCTTGTTACTGAAATTAGTCCATTCAAAAGAGTTCATATAATTAGCTCAAGTAATGCACGGGCATAAGTATTCTTGTTAAATGATTACATTTGCAAATCAAAATGAACTCATTTACTTTAAGAACAGAAGCAATATCAGTATTACATACAGCCTCCACATATGATAATACAGGCCTCTATACAGGGTATTTAAAAAATTATGGTCAATAATTTAGAGGCGAAAAGTACAAACTAAAATAAGCAAAAAAGTCCCAGTGAACATCGGGCCGCAATGAACCATTTTTGAGATAATGCACATTTTCTGTTAAGATCTGCCACTGACTATGGGAACACTAGTTTAGCAAAAAGCTGTGAATCCTTTGATAAGGGTGGTTTTATTAAACATAAGATAATACATTTTAAATTTTTGGTTTCAACACCACAGGATTTTACAGATGTTACATGTTACAGGATGTTCTTTCTAACACCCTTTCCTCAACATCAGGTGTTATGTTTCTGGACCTACCTGCTCATACTCCATGTGCAAAACACCCATGCTCTCTAAGGCATTGTGTATCCTGATGTGTACATGCCTTAGAGAGCGTACACAACGCCTTAGAGAATGTGAACCCTGATGAATGTGCACCCAACAGGTGCACATTCATCAGGGTTCCTGCCTTTGGTGGGGAAATGCTTCTTGGTACAAATGTGCAGCCTCAAGTGCACGTCTTTACCATACATGAAGTGCATGTCTGCATACTCTTCATTGCTGTAACCTCTTTCCATGTTGACTATCCTTTGACAAGTACTAGTATGCCTGCTACGTCTCAGAGCATTGAGAGAGGGGAAATGGAGAG
The DNA here is from genome assembly GCF_048544385.1 of Mastigoproctus giganteus. Taxonomy (NCBI): domain Eukaryota; kingdom Metazoa; phylum Arthropoda; class Arachnida; order Uropygi; family Thelyphonidae; genus Mastigoproctus; species Mastigoproctus giganteus. The sequence continues at coordinate 137,090,175 of NC_143578.1, read as the reverse complement.
AATGAGCATAACATAACCTAAACAAACAAGTCAGTGGTGGATCCCACCTCTGTACAGTTCACCTTGTCAGTGGTGGATCCCAACTAGAAATGTGCACAATTCACTTAAGGACCCATGTTTACTAAGCTTTTTTTGCATATTGTAGTCTGTACAGTTCACCTTTAAATTATTGACCATCACTTTTGAAACAACCTGTATACTGTGGTACTGAGTCAATCACATAGTGATGTCATTCTGAGGTATTAGTATTAGTAGAATAGAGTAGCATTTCCCAAACTTGGGTCTGCAGACCCCTGGGGATCAGCAGGGGTATATGCATCAAGAAGCATATTAAATCTAATGTAGTGCATCCAGTTGACATGGGTGACGAGTACAATGTTCAGTCAGTTTGGTGTGATATGAGCACTGGGAAAACAAAATTGAGAGTATGAGTGTGTTATAGGCCTAATGACTATGGTGAGTATACCAAACAGCTATACAGAGAAATAGAGTGGGCCAGCAAATCAGAATGTCTCATAATGAGGGATTTTAACTTTCCAGATAATGACTGGATGTTTGTTTGTTTGTTATTTGGTTTTTAGGAGCATTAGCAACTAAGGCCATATTGCTCTGGAGATATGCGGTCGTTATTCCCTGACCTTTCCGCATCCTCCGTATTTGGTGGTCATGGGCTCGAATCCCGGTCTAATCAAGAAGCGTGTGCTACACACTGCTACTCCTGCCCACCTGTCTACGGAGGTGTCATATTGACTGCAATTTGTGGGTCGGTCACTCACAGACTAGCAAGACTTTTATGAATTTCTTGGATAGCTGTTTCCTATAGCAGCAGCATGTTAGAGAGGCAACAAGAGGAAGTAATACTCTTCATCTGGTTATTAGCAATGATTTTTCATGCATTAAGAATCTGTAGGTAAAAGACCCAATGGGTGGCAGCAATCACAGTGTACTAATGTGTAGTTTAATTAAAGACATAACTAATGTCAAGAGTAAAGGGAAAGGCTTTTGCTTTCATAAGGGTGACTAACAGTGGTTGCAGATGGTTTTGAAATTCTCTGCAGTGGGACCAACTGATGATGTTACCAACAGAAAATTATAGCAGGAGTATTAAAGGAATTAATTGAAGAAGCTACTAGGCTTTTCATACCAACAAAGAAATGCTGTTCAAGGCTTAGTCCTAAATGGATATCAGATGAACTACTGAGATATGTTGCAGAGAAGAAAAGTGCATGGGATGCATATAAATTATTATGTGATACAGAAGGCTATGGTAGATATAAATTAGTCTGTAATCAAGTCACAAAGGAGGTAAGGCAAGCTAAGGCAGATTATGAGAAGTCTCTGTCAAAGAATGCAAAGAAAAACAGCAGCAAAGACTGCTATGCTTATATTAACAGTAGAAGGAAGGGTTTAAATCACATTGGGCCACTTGATGTTTTTGGGTTAACTGTTGATGACCCTGCTCAGGGTCATCAACAGTGGAAAAATTGAATAAGTATTCTACATTCATACATGAGGAATTCTTTAAGGAAGGGGATGCCAGAGTTGATCAAACTCTAATGAGAAACTAAATGACTTTGTGATAACTGAAAGGAAGGTGGAAGAGAAATTGTTGAAGATGGACATAAAGCAGCACCCAGTGTGGATGGAATCTATCCAATTATATTAAGGGAGGTAGCAAAGAGGTAAGCAAACCCTTAGTCATAATTATGAGAGAATCTCTGGATTTAGGGGAGGTCCATACGGACTGGAGAAGTGCAAATAAATCCACAATTCATAAAGTGGGGGGGATGAAAAGGTGACGTGAGTAATTAAAGACCTGTTAGCTTAACATCTGTTCCAGGGAAAATAATGGAATCACTAATTACATAAGTAATGATCAAAGAACTGGATGCAAAAAATACTTTTGACATCGTATACTTGGATTTCAGGGAGGCTTTTGAAAATTGGAAACTGTGCAAATTGGATCAATGTGACATTAAGGGTAATCTACTGCTATGGATAAAGGAATAGTTAAGTGGAAGGAGAAGGAGTAGTTATCAATGGGCTCTGCTATGCGTGGACTAATGTTATTAGTGGAGTTCCCCAAGGTTAAGTGCTAGGCCTATTATTGTTTTCAATATTTATCAATGATATTGATGAAGTTATATCAAACTTAATGTCTAAGTTTTCAGATGATACAAAGATGGCAGGGTGGCTAACTACAGTCATCAGGGCGAGCGACTGCAACACGCTCTAGGAAAATTATCTTGATGGGCTGAAAAATGGCAGTTGAAGTTTTGACTTTAACAAAAGAATATGTATAGTGGAGAATGAAAAAGACTTAGGGGTAATTGTGCAGTTTGACACAAATTTCTCTGAGCAGGTGCAAACATGCTGTCAGGACACCTCATGGGGTTTGTCAATAATATACAGAAACTTTACAGGTAGGGATAAGGAGTAGATTACCCCTTTGTATAAGGCCATGGTTAGGCTGCATCTTGAGTACTGTATACGGGTCTGGAATTCTCACTTTAGGAAGGATGTAAAACTGCTGCAATGGGTGTAGAGAAGGGAAACCGCACTGGTGAAGGGAACAAAAGGGTGCATTTACCTAGAAATGCTTCAGTTCTGCAAACTGCAGCATCTCGAGACTAGGCAGCTGCGGAGAGAGAGAGATCTGATTGAGGTGTTTAAAGCCTCAAATGGATTGTGTAAGCTGAATGTTAATGGCATTTTTCCTGAATGTTAATGGCATTCTTGCTGAGACTACACACATGAGGGAGCATAAATTCAAGTTGAGGAAGGATGGTTGCAGGATAGACGTGCAGAAGTTTGCCTTCAGCCAGCGGGTGGGTGATGGCTGGAACAGGCTTCCATGTGTTGTTGTGGAAGTGGATGGATCGAATAAATTCTTGGAGGGCTCTGATGGGTGAACTGTGCAGGGATTTTTTATTTTTTGGCTGATGCTATATGAGCTTACTTTCTTGCATCATTTGCCATTACTGCTACTACTATATGGCTTCATTGATGTCATTCACAGATTCTGTTGTTCCAGTAAATCCTTGGAAAATCCCACTTCTAGAGTTAAAGCAATCTGAAGAGTAACCATTAATCACAACCTTCTACTGATTGCTGTGGTGCTGCCCTGGGATCCATCTTAGAAATTACCCATAATTTCAACATATTTCAACTTGTACAATAATTCATCAGAGAGTGAGTCAAATTCTTTGCTATAATACAAATAATCAATGTAAAAGTATTCCTGCATCCAAGTCATGAGCAGCTGTGTTAAATACTGGATAATGGTAGATCTCTACTGTAAACAGCTCACTGTATATAATTCCACAGATGCTCAATTAGGTAGAAATCCAGCAATTAAGCAAGCATGCCAGAGAATTATGGTAGAGTCACCCTTAGGAACCATACCCAAATGACCCATATCTTGTCAATTGTCTATTATAGTGTAGGATGTCACCATTACAAGATGGGTAAGCCATGGACACGAAGGGATGTTCCTGTACCTGAATGCTGCAGCCTTCTTGAACAATGTTTAAGGAGGTTGTGGCATATTCAGATAGTGATCCACTAGTTTCAGAAAATCTAATGTATATCACTAAAACATTCCCCATGCCATGATGATTCCATCATGAACCTGCAGTGTTTGCATCTGGCACAATGCATTAATTAATTCAGGCTACTATTACCTGCCATCAGCATGAAAGAAATGGAATTGTCATTTATCTGACCATACAAACTTTTTCAACTCCCCAAATGTCCAATGTCTGTGTTTCTATGCCTATTGTATACACATAGCTTGTTTTTAGTTGACAAGAGTGGTGCCTAATAAGGTTGTCTGTTGCTATATCCCATCTGCAAAAGAGTCTAATGCATTGTACTTTCTGATATAACCCTATGCACACCATTTCACTGTCATTTGACTGACTGTAGCCTGTCTATTAAAGTATATTGTTCTTTTAATCCCCTGCCTGCCTCTCACATCAATTAAGCTGCAGGACCCTATCGACTAGATATTTTATGATTGCATAACCATACAATTCTTCCATGATTTTCCCTAACACAGACTTCAGACTGACTTGGTCTGTAGTTATCTACATTGCTATTAGGACCATCTTTATGTACTGGCAATATATTGATTCCAATTCAAAGGAATCTCTTTTAAATCTAATGACACTCTCATAATTAACTTTAATAGTTAAATGCACTCCCTTACTGCCTCCCTCAAAATTATTGGGTATATGCCATCAACTCCAGGAGCCTTACTTTTCTTTAGGCTTGAAAGTTTTTCTATTAAACAATCTGCTGTAATTTCAATAATGCTAATTTCATACTGCTCACCTTACTTGCGTTATGTCACTAGGCTGGATCTTTAATTTGTAAAGATTGATGTAAAGCTGCCCATTATATAAGTCTGACCTCACACATTTTCTTCTTATTTGTTGTATTCACATATGTGAAAAACTCACCTTTGTACTTTGCTCTCTTAGCCAGTGATTTCTCATACTGAGACTTTGCCAACATAACCTTTTCTGTGGTAGTATTACAGATAAACTTTAGCTGTCATAAGCTTCAGTACTTTTCATTGCTCTGTATTAAACCTTGCCCATCTCTGTATTAAACTTTGATATCACTCTATACTACCTGTACTTTTGTCCTAAGTATGCAGAGATATGAAGGTAAAAGTATGCACCAACATGTGAAAAGAGAGGTCACCCAATCTATTCTACTGAGATAGATTGGGTTCATGCAAGACAAGGAAGCACATCAATACCAGAAAGATAACACTACTCTGCATTTTGAACAAAATTCACTGGTGTTTTCTCAAGAAATGGTGTTTCTGAATCATTTTATACTGCTTATTTCAAAAATGACTTCCATTTGTTTCCATCACATCAGGTTTCTTCAAAAATCACGAAACAAAATTTGATTTTTCACTCATTTTTATTAATTTCGGCAGAATTTGTGCATTGACATTATAATGAAATGCTACATTTACCAGACTTTTTATATCTAGATACATGTTGAACACATTATTAAAAAGGGCAGTGTAGTAAAAAGTCCACTAAACACTCACCTCTCATTTTAAAAATGGATCTTCAATGTGTCAAATTTTTGTTTCTTTGATTTTCTTGCAGTCCTGCTTTACAGTCCCTCTTTACAGTATATCCAGCAATAGTCAGCTATCATATTGACATTCCACCTACTTTGGTATCTCATCTACACATCTTTAATGTCCTGGTGAAACTTCTCACCCTGTTTTTCACAAATACTGCCTAGATTTTCTGGAAAGCAGTCAATATGGGAGTATATAAAATGTATACCTTGGCACTCGTGTTGCAGCCCAGCTTTTTGAAGTTTGTCAACATATTTTAAACTAGATTCTTGTAGACTGGATCTGTGTTGCTCCCTAAGAAGTTCTCAACAGCAAATCTGAAGCTAATCCATGCCTGTTTTCTTCTTTTATTTATAGTTCTCTCAAAATGTTGGTCCCTCAGCAGTTTGTGAATTCGAGGTCCAACAAAAATACCTCATTTTAGCTTCTCTTAAGTGATTTATGGGAATTTAGTACAAAGGTATCTGAAGTAGGAATCTTTTAAAGGTAAAGCTTTCAAAAATAGTTTCATCAAACCCAGTTTGATGTCCAAGGCAGAACGAGGATATTTCTGGGGTCTACAAGTGGTTTATAAACTATGCTCACAGAGTTTCACTCCAATATAAGCACATTACACATTTTTTTACAAATTCCATAATATCTTGTCTTTGCTCAAGGACTACATAACTTCCACAAATATAGAAAAATAAGTTCGGATTGTTCAAACACTTGTGTGAAGACATTTTAATCACTTTTCATCACTTTTCACATGACAACCTCAAAAATAAACTGAACTCACACTGCTCCATGGAGCTCTCAAGGTTAAGAAACAAATGACTAAAGGCAGTGTGTTGCCAACATGTGAAGGTTTAGTTTACAATTCCAGCATTTACTCTTAACTTAATACATTCAATAATATGACTCATAACATCAACGTAAGTGATTTATGAAAAAACAGTACATGGTAAAAAAACAAACAAACAAATAACATTTCTGAAATCAGTGCAAAAAACTGAGTTGAAAACAGCTATTAGTTTACAACTACGAAAACTATGCAGAGTGGTTATAATTAATATTAATGTTAATGGTGGCTATTCATATCACCTGTCCAACCCCTCTAATAATTTGTCTGATTCTTCTTTAAATTCATTTAAACTACTCATCATATGGAGGTTTGTTTCAAAAATCAACTACCTCTGGCTGAAAGAATTTCCACATATCCATTCTGTAACCATTCTTCCTCAATTTAAATTTATGCCCCATTATAAATGTTGTCTTAGCAAGGGTAAGGATGTCATCAAAATTTAGCTTACTGTTTGTAATATACTTATATTTGTAGCTGGCAGCACTTGGGTGTACTCTTTCTGGTTGTCCACATCCTCTTGGACTGCTTATAACATTTTGTCTCCTCCTTTGTCTTGGTAAGTTAATTTAACAAAATAATTATAATATTCTAATTACAATGATGTTGTAGGGCAGATATCAACTTTGAAGGGCACAAAGGGTGATATTGTTGTACAAGTTGCACTAATGACATTAAGAGTAAATCTGCAGACTTACTCAACGAATATAGGTCAATGTTAAAAAAAAGTCATGAGTTAGGGTTAATTTTGAGAGTGTCTGAAATTCTGCCCAGACACGAAACCAGAAAACATGATGAGAGCCTTGTCAATTAATTCGGCCCTGGAGAGATTGTTCAAGGCTCATGGGGTAGAATTTTTCTCAGCATTGTCTGTGCTTGTTAACAGGAGAGACTGCTTCTACAGGGATGGGATAAATTTAAATAGAACAATTGCAAGAATATTTGCTGATGCTCTCGAGGCAGTGTTAATTGGGTTGGAAAACTGCTAGCTTGGGAGGATTCACAGACTAAAAGATTAGCAGTAGCTGCAGGCGGCAGAGGCGAATGTAATTCTTGCACTGCTTCTCTTAGAATGGGGTGCTGGGGTTTTCAGGGATTGGTGGGCATCATCAAAGAACAAATAAATATATGGGCTGTGTTAGGGTAACTAAGATTAAGAATAGGTGCATGTATATGTGCATGTACGCCAATGCTAGGAGTATAGTAGATGAATTTGAAGTGCTGGTCAAGACATCAAAGGCAGATGTTGTTGGGATATCAGAGATGTGGTGTCACACAAATATAAGTGGTGCAGAATTGAAATTTGGGGAGTACAATGTGTACATGAAGGCCAGGCATTATAGGAAGGGAGGAGGGGTTCTGTTGTTAGTTAAGAAACATATAAAATCTAAGGAAGTGCATCCAGTTGGCATAGGCAGACAGTGCTATGTTGAGTCAGTTTGGTGTGAGATAAGCACAGATAAAGCAAAAATGAGAGTAGGCCTAATGACTCTGATGACTACAACGAACAACTATACAGAGAAATAGAGTGGGCCAGTAAATCAGTCTAATAATGGGATATCTGAACTTCCCAGATATTGACTGGAATTTGTGGGTTGGTTACTCGCACACCAGCAAGACTTTTGTGGATTTAATGGACGATTGTTTTCTACAGAAACACATTAGTGAGGCAACCAGAGGGAGTAATACTCTTGATCTGATTATCAGCAGTGATTATTCATGCATTAAGAATTTGCAGATAAAGGAATCACTAGATGGTAGTGATCACAGTACTGATGTGCAATTTACTTAAAGATGTAACTACCATCAGAGGTAAAGGTCAATGAAATTCTCTTAGTTCAGATGGTCTGTCAGGACAGCTCATAGGCTTTTGAAAATGATATATAGGAATTTTGCCATTATCGATAAAAAAAGTGCTTATCCAGCTGCATAATCCAATGGATAAGCCACATCTTAAGTTCTGCAGACAGGTGTGGAAGCCTCATTTTAGGAAGAATGTGGATCTGTTGGAATGGGTGCAAAGAAGGGCAATGAGACTGGTGCTGGGAACCAAAGAGCGTTCTCTCCAGGAAAGGCTTCATTTCTGCAAACTCTAGTGTCTGGAGTCTAGTTACCTGCAAAGAGACCTAATTGTTGAAAAAAAACGCGTGAATTAGGGTGGAATTTGAAAGTGTCTGCAATTCTGCCCAGACACGATAGGAGCGAGTATATGATGAGAGTCTTGTCAATCAATTCAGCCCTGGAAAGATTGTGCAAGGGTCAATGGGTAGAATTTTTTTCAGCCTGGTCTGTACTTGCTAATAGGAGAGACTGCTTCTACAGAGATGGGATACACTTAAATAGAAATGGTGCAAGAATATTTGCTGAAGCTATAGAGGCAGTGTTAGGTGGCTCGGAAAACTGCTAGCTTGGGGGATACAAGTACTAATAGATTAAAAGTAGCCACTGGCAGAGGCGAAAGCGATTCTTTCGGAAGATGGGCTGAGAAGTGGCAGCTGAAGTTTAACCTTGACAAATGCAAAGTACTGCATATGGGTAGAAGTAACCCAAGAGAAAGGTACCAACTGTGTGGTACTACACTTAAGGTGGTAGAAAATGAAAAAGACCTGGGAGTAATTGTGCAGTCAGATATGAAGTTTTCTGAGCAATGCAGACAGGCTGCCAGGACAGGTCATGGGGTTTTGTCAATGATATATAGGAATTTTGCTAGCAGGGAAAAGGAGGTGATTGTCCCTCTGTATAAAGCAATGGTGAGGGCACACCTTGAGTACTGCATACAGGTCTGGAGGCCTCATTTTAGGAAGGATGTAGATTTATTTGAGCGTGTACAGAGAAGGGCAACAAGATTGGTGAGGGGAATGAAGGGATCCTCTTTCCAAGAGAGGCTTAAGTTCTGCAAATTGCAGTGGCTGGAGACTAGGCACCTGCACGGTGATCTGATTGAGGTCTATAAGGCCTTGAATGGGTTGAGCACGCTGAATTCTGATGGGATCCTTCCACTTGTTCAGATTATGAACCTAAGAGGGCATAAATTCAAATTAAGAAAAGACAGATGTAGAATAGATGTGCGGAAATTTGCCTTTAGCCAGCCGGTGGTTAATTGTTGGAACAAACTTCCATCTGTTGTTGTGGAAGTTGATAGGTTGAATAAATTTAAGGAGGAAATGGACAGGCATTTGGAGGGAATGGTGTGATATTTTTTTTTTTTTTTTTTTTTTGGCTGATGCTGCATAAGCTCATACACTTGCTTTCTTGCATCACATGCCACTACTACAACTACTATTTTAATTTCCAGGATATTGACTGGAATATCCGGGAAACTAGCAAGGCTTTTGTGGACTTATTGGATGATTGTTTTCTACATCAGCATGTTCGTGAGGCAACTAGAAGGAGTAATACTGTTGATCTGATTATCAGTTGTGATTCTTCACGCATTAAGAAATTGCAGATAAAGGAACTGCTACGTTGGCAGTGATCAGAGTGTGCTGAAGTGGGATTTACTGAAAGAGGTAACTACCAACAGGGGTAAAGGGAAGGGTTTTTGCTTTCGTAAAGGCGACTACGGTGGTCTGAAACAGTATTTAAATTCTATACAGTGGGACCAACTGATGATGTTACGAACTGCAAATTCTAAATGGGAGGCATTCAAAGATATCTTGAAACAGGCCTATGGGGCTGGGAATTTCCATACTATAATAATTAATGATAGACACCAGCCAGGAATTAAACTAAAAATTTACTATACAATGAAATAATATACAATGAAATATGATGCAAATAAAATAAAACACTGATTAAATTATAGTTAAAATATAGTTAAAAACAATAAAATTAATTAAAATAAACTAGGTTAAAAGCGATAAAACAATACAATCTGGAGCTTTCGGAGAACTGCCGTCTCCTTCTTCAACAGCATACTACCAGTGCTAAAACACATCCTTAAGTAGCCGGTCCATGGCACTCATGCACGTGATCATCAGACACATGATCTACATTCTCCATGCGCGTATCGGAAATGGAAGTGGCTCGGGAGCGTGTCAAACAGAAACGGTCATCCCTTCTGAGGACAACTGCCTCAAACAGGGGGTGTAAACGGATCCCCCTGTCCCTATTAATAGTATTGTGACTGGATGAACCGATTCGCAAGCTCTCGAGCCACTTGCGTTCCCAAAATCCATGGGCGCGGTCGGTAATGACCGCGTCTTCAGGGGAGATCCGATGCTGCTTTTCCCAGAAATGCTCTGCCACAGCAGACCTCGCATAGTTAGCAATCTTGATAGCGGTCGTGTGTTCCCCCAGACGGTCCTTTAAACGTCGGCCCGTTTCCCCCACATAACACTCCTCACAATCCGGGCACTTAATCTCGTAGACCACATTGCTAGTATGGTCCTGGGCTACGGGATCTTTAACTTGGGATATCACTGTGTGCAACCTCCGACCCGGAAGTTGCACACAGCGAGTCTGGCACTCCCGCAATGCCCGTACAATACGTTCTGAAAGGCCCGGATAGTAAGGAATGTATGCAGTAGCCACAGGGGCAGGCCACTCCCTACGATTGGACTCAACCCTATGAATATATTTGTCCAAGACCCTCTGGGGGTATCCACATTTCCTGAGGTCTGCCGTGACTTTGCAAATTTCTATTTCCTTTTCTTCAGGGGTACTACAGTGGGTCCCCACCCTATTCAACAATGCCCTGGCTACACTGTTCTTATGATGACAAGCCTGTGCTGAGCTATAATGAACAAATTGGCCACGGCACATAGGCTTTCTATAGATCGTTGTTTTTAATCTAGATCCATCTCTGCTCACCAAGACATCCAGAAACGGGAGGGACCCAGCTTCTTCCACCTCCGAGGTAAATTGTATAAATGTGGAAAAGCTGTTGAGCATATTGAGCACCTCATCTTCCTTTCCCTTTTTTAAAATAGTGAAGGTATCGTCCACATATCTCCTCCACTCGCGCATGGGGAAATTCAACTGATGAAACACCCTAGTTTCCAGTTCCTCCATTGCCAAATTGGCCACAATGGCACTGATGGGGGAACCCATGGCCGTGCCATGGACCTGCTTATACATAACTTTTTGAAACACCATGGTAGTGCTTGCGAGGCAAAATTCCACACCTTTACAAATATCATCAATGCTTAGTAAAGATCTAGCACTAAAGCAATCATCTCGTTCCAAGGCCGATCTTACACAATGCACCCCATGTTCAATGGGGATACATGTGAACAAGGATACCACATCAAACGAAATCATGAGTTCGTCTTCACCTATAGATTGGCTTCTTATAAAGTTCACAAATTCCTTGCTGTTTCTGATTACTAAACTGGAGCGTCCCACTATAGGAGAGATGACTCCAGCTAAAAATCCAGATAAAGCATAAGTGGGACTACCCACAAATGATACTATAGGTCTCAACGGAATGCCCACCTTGTGCATCTTTGGGAGGCCATAAAACCGAGGTAATCGACAACCTGAGGCATGAAGAGACCAATAAACTTCTTTGGTTATTTTACCAGCCTTATGCCATCCCTGTATAATGTTGTTGACTTGTCTCTCCAAACCAGCTAACGGATTTCGATGGGTAACTTTATATATGTTGCTGTCCTGTAAAAGATCCAGAGCTTTTGCACAATAATCATCCTTATTCAGTACCACTGTGGATCTGCCTTTGTCGGCAGGTAACATTATGATATCCTCATCTTTTCTGAGTTGTCTTAATGCTCTTTCATGTTTATGACTGAGATTAGAATGTGCTGTCCTGGTCTGACTCAAAATAGCCGCAACCCTAACCCGTATCTCATCAGCTTGGGTAACAGGTAACTTGTTGATGGCTTTTTCCACTCCCATAGCTATCTCTGCAATGGGAGGTCTGGCAGGAACCAAAGCAAACTTTGGACCCAGGCTCAATACTTCCTCCTGTTCTCTAGTAAATTGTTTGCCACTAAGATTATGAATAAAGTTGCCAGTATCCCTGTTACGCACCACCACGGATTCCTCTAACAATCTATTAAATTTGTTGATTTGCCTGCGCTTGTAAACCTCAGCAACCCTAGTTGCTTTATCTGCCACTACTCTCAAGACCAACGCACCATGCACTGGGGTTAAATTGGTACTGATGTATTCCAACTTCAGTCCAATACGACTTCTAATACCTCTCAGATCATTATGTAATTTAGAAATCCAAATACTTAGAACTTTTCTTTGATAGATCTTAGTAACTCTCCCCAGATGGTCATCATTGAAAGGCATTCTCACCCGAAAGCCATGTGGAACCAGCTCATGTGTTTTGCACCTATGAGCAAATCTCAGATGTTGCTTCTGTTTAGCTTCAGCTATGCTAATTTTCTGGTACTCGCGGATGTGTCGAAGCATCAAATGGCCATAATTATTCACTATATCTTGAAACAGGCCTATGGGGCTGGGAATTTCCATACTATAATAATTAATGATAGACACCAGCCAGGAATTAAACTAAAAATTTACTATACAATGAAATAATATACAATGAAATATGATGCAAATAAAATAAAACACTGATTAAATTATAGTTAAAATATAGTTAAAAACAATAAAATTAATTAAAATAAACTAGGTTAAAAGCGATAAAACAATACAATCTGGAGCTTTCGGAGAACTGCCGTCTCCTTCTTCAACAGCATACTACCAGTGCTAAAACACATCCTTAAGTAGCCGGTCCATGGCACTCATGCACGTGATCATCAGACACATGATCTACATTCTCCATGCGCGTATCGGAAATGGAAGTGGCTCGGGAGCGTGTCAAACAGAAACAGTCATCCCTTCTGAGGACAACTGCCTCAAACAGGGGGTGTAAACGGATCCCCCTGTCCCTATTAATAGTATTGTGACTGGATGAACCGATTCGCAAGCTCTCGAGCCACTTGCGTTCCCAAAATCCATGGGCGCGGTCGGTAATGACCGCGTCTTCAGGGGAGATCCGATGCTGCTTTTCCCAGAAACTTTTTATTTTTAGTTTAATTCCTGGCTGGTGTCTATCATTAATTATTATAGTATGGAAATTCCCAGCCCCATAGGCCTGTTTCAAGATATAGTGAATAATTATGGCCATTTGATGCTTCGACACATCCGCGAGTACCAGAAAATTAGCATAGCTGAAGCTAAACAGAAGCAACATCTGAGATTTGCTCATAGGTGCAAAACACATGAGCTGGTTCCACATGGCTTTCGGGTGAGAATGCCTTTCAATGATGACCATCTGGGGAGAGTTACTAAGATCTATCAAAGAAAAGTTCTAAGTATTTGGATTTCTAAATTACATAATGATCTGAGAGGTATTAGAAGTCGTATTGGACTGAAGTTGGAATACATCAGTACCAATTTAACCCCAGTGCATGGTGCGTTGGTCTTGAGAGTAGTGGCAGATAAAGCAACTAGGGTTGCTGAGGTTTACAAGCGCAGGCAAATCAACAAATTTAATAGATTGTTAGAGGAATCCGTGGTGGTGCGTAACAGGGATACTGGCAACTTTATTCATAATCTTAGTGGCAAACAATTTACTAGAGAACAGGAGGAAGTATTGAGCCTGGGTCCAAAGTTTGCTTTGGTTCCTGCCAGACCTCCCATTGCAGAGATAGCTATGGGAGTGGAAAAAGCCATCAACAAGTTACCTGTTACCCAAGCTGATGAGATACGGGTTAGGGTTGCGGCTATTTTGAGTCAGACCAGGACAGCACATTCTAATCTCAGTCATAAACATGAAAGAGCATTAAGACAACTCAGAAAAGATGAGGATATCATAATGTTACCTGCCGACAAAGGCAGATCCACAGTGGTACTGAATAAGGATGATTATTGTGCAAAAGCTCTGGATCTTTTACAGGACAGCAACATATATAAAGTTACCCATCGAAATCCGTTAGCTGGTTTGGAGAGACAAGTCAACAACATTATACAGGGATGGCATAAGGCTGGTAAAATAACCAAAGAAGTTTATTGGTCTCTTCATGCCTCAGGTTGTCGATTACCTCGGTTTTATGGCCTCCCAAAGACGCACAAGGTGGGCATTCCGTTGAGACCTATAGTATCATTTGTGGGTAGTCCCACTTATGCTTTATCTGGATTTTTAGCTGGAGTCATCTCTCCTATAGTGGGACGCTCCAGTTTAGTAATCAGAAACAGCAAGGAATTTGTGAACTTTATAAGAAGCCAATCTATAGGTGAAGACGAACTCATGATTTCGTTTGATGTGGTATCCTTGTTCACATGTATCCCCATTGAACATGGGGTGCATTGTGTAAGATCGGCCTTGGAACGAGATGATTGCTTTAGTGCTAGATCTTTACTAAGCATTGATGATATTTGTAAAGGTGTGGAATTTTGCCTCGCAAGCACTACCATGGTGTTTCAAAAAGTTATGTATAAGCAGGTCCATGGCACGGCCATGGGTTCCCCCATCAGTGCCATTGTGGCCAATTTGGCAATGGAGGAACTGGAAACTAGGGTGTTTCATCAGTTGAATTTCCCCATGCGCGAGTGGAGGAGATATGTGGACGATACCTTCACTATTTTAAAAAAGGGAAAGGAAGATGAGGTGCTCAATATGCTCAACAGCTTTTCCACATTTATACAATTTACCTCGGAGGTGGAAGAAGCTGGGTCCCTCCCGTTTCTGGATGTCTTGGTGAGCAGAGATGGATCTAGATTAAAAACAACGATCTATAGAAAGCCTATGTGCCGTGGCCAATTTGTTCATTATAGCTCAGCACAGGCTTGTCATCATAAGAACAGTGTAGCCAGGGCATTGTTGAATAGGGTGGGGACCCACTGTAGTACCCCTGAAGAAAAGGAAATAGAAATTTGCAAAGTCACGGCAGACCTCAGGAAATGTGGATACCCCCAGAGGGTCTTGGACAAATATATTCATAGGGTTGAGTCCAATCGTAGGGAGTGGCCTGCCCCTGTGGCTACTGCATACATTCCTTACTATCCGGGCCTTTCAGAACGTATTGTACGGGCATTGCGGGAGTGCCAGACTCGCTGTGTGCAACTTCCGGGTCGGAGGTTGCACACAGTGATATCCCAAGTTAAAGATCCCGTAGCCCAGGACCATACTAGCAATGTGGTCTACGAGATTAAGTGCCCGGATTGTGAGGAGTGTTATGTGGGGGAAACGGGCCGACGTTTAAAGGACCGTCTGGGGGAACACACGACCGCTATCAAGATTGCTAACTATGCGAGGTCTGCTGTGGCAGAGCATTTCTGGGAAAAGCAGCATCGGATCTCCCCTGAAGACGCGGTCATTACCGACCGCGCCCATGGATTTTGGGAACGCAAGTGGCTCGAGAGCTTGCGAATCGGTTCATCCAGTCACAATACTATTAATAGGGACAGGGGGATCCGTTTACACCCCCTGTTTGAGGCAGTTGTCCTCAGAAGGGATGACCGTTTCTGTTTGACACGCTCCCGAGCCACTTCCATTTCCGATACGCGCATGGAGAATGTAGATCATGTGTCTGATGATCACGTGCATGAGTGCCATGGACCGGCTACTTAAGGATGTGTTTTAGCACTGGTAGTATGCTGTTGAAGAAGGAGACGGCAGTTCTCCGAAAGCTCCAGATTGTATTGTTTTATCGCTTTTAACCTAGTTTATTTTAATTAATTTTATTGTTTTTAACTATATTTTAACTATAATTTAATCAGTGTTTTATTTTATTTGCATCATATTTCATTGTATATTATTTCATTGTATAGTAAATTTTTAGTTTAATTCCTGGCTGGTGTCTATCATTAATTATTATGGCATTCAAAGAATTTATCTTGGAAGCTACTAGGCTTTACATACCAACTAAGAAATATTGTTCGAAGTTTAGGCCTAAGTGGATGTCAGATGAATTAATGAGACATATGGTAGGGAAGAAAAATGCATGGGATACATATAAATTAATGCGTGACATGGAAGCCTATGATAGATATAAGCTGGTCTGTAACTAAGTCACAAAGAAGAGAAGGCAGGCAAAGGCAGATTATTAGAAATCTTTGGCAAAGGATACAAAGAAAAACAGCAAAGAGTTCTTAACCTATGTAAACTCTAGAAAGAAAGGGATGAATCAGATTGGTCCACTGGATATTGATGTTTGGTTCAACTGTTGATGATCCTGCTTGGGTGGCTAACAAACTAAATGAGCATTTTGCATCTACATTCACACATGAGGAGTTATTCAGGGAGGGGAATGCCAGCGGTGGATTAAACTCTGACAGTGAGCTAAATGATTTTGTAATAACTGAGAGGAAAGTGGAGGAGAAATTGTTGAAGATAAACATAAAAAAGGCACCCGGAGTGGATGGGATCTATCCAGTTATATTAAAGGAGGCAGCAAAGGAAGTAAGCAAACTCTTAGCCATAATTATGAGAGCTTCCTTGGACTCAAGGGAGGTATCCATGGACTGGAGATGTGCAAATGTGACCCCAATTCACAAAGGAGGATCAAAGGGCGACACAATAATTATAGA
This sequence comes from Mastigoproctus giganteus, assembly GCF_048544385.1. Lineage (NCBI taxonomy): Eukaryota > Metazoa > Arthropoda > Arachnida > Uropygi > Thelyphonidae > Mastigoproctus > Mastigoproctus giganteus. The sequence continues at coordinate 137,073,721 of NC_143578.1, read as the reverse complement.
CCTGTCAGTTTAACTTCTGTTCCACAAAAATTAATGGAGGCACTGGTTAAAGAAGCACTGCAGGATCATCTAGACAAGACTTCAGTTATAGCTCGGACACAGCATGGTTTTGTTAAGGGAAAGTCTTGCCTGACCAATTTGATTGGATACTATGATGTAGTCACAAAGGAACTGGATGCAGGGATTAACTTTGATATCATATATTTGGATCTTAGAAAGCCTTTTGATACTGTTGCACGTGGAAGACTGCTGCACAAATAGGAGCAGTGTGGCATTGGAGACAAATTGCTGCTATGGATAAAGGGATGGTTGAGTGGGAGAAGACAAGAGAGTGGTAATCAATGGACATGGCTCATCGTGGACTAATGTTATTAGTGGAGTCCCTCAGGGTCCAGTTTTGGGTCCATTGTTGTTTTCTGTATTTATAAATTATATCGATGATGGTATATCAAGCTTAATGTCCAAGTTTGCAGACGATACAAAGGTTGGCAGGATTGTTAAGGACACTAATAACAATATGCTGCTGCAACAGGTTCTAGAAAAGTTGAGGAGATGGGCTGAGAGGTGGCAAATGAAGTCTTTCCTCTTGCTCACACTAGACACATGAGAGGATATTAATTCAAACTGAAGGACAGTTGCTGGATATGTGTGGAAATTCAACCTGTTAGTAATTGTTTATGGGGTATGTGACCTTGTAATTTTAATTAGATATTTTACATACAAAAGTCAGACATGCTTGAAACTGAGCAATATAACCAAGTTTTCGCCATATTAAGTTGTAAAATTCTGCTCACGAATGGTATAAGATGATATCTAGCTTTTAATTTTTGTTTCTTTGTTCATGTACCCCCTGGGCTGTTGGGCAAAAATTTCCAGGCAATAAGTGAGATCTTAATTCATATAGAAGCTTTTCATCCAAAGGTCAGTAGCATATGCCAGGGGGTTATGATAAAAGCATCATAAGAGCAAATTTTCAAGAACAGCCACGAGCATACAGAGCTTAATAAAATTCAGCCTTTTAACTCAAATATGTTTTATTCTTTTACAATAAAAACTGCCAAACAAACTGTAAACAACAATGCTTTACTGCTAAAAGTTTGTGGACAAGAAAAACAAAGGTGCATCCTTCAAAATTGATGGGCAGGTGCACATATTGCAATAGACTCTCTTCAATGAACTTATAGTGGGAAACTAAGCTTGCTGTAGGATTTAGAATCATCACATTTTTCGATTTTACCTGGAACCCTATGGATTTCTGGAAAATATTCACTGCAATATGAGGTACATATTTGCTATTTGTTTATTTTATTAAATTATAGAAGGTCCATGAAATATGTGTTGATTTTAATTTTCATAAAAATTCAGATGGAAAGAAGTACAGTAACTCAAAAGGTTGAGTGAATATTATGCTGTGGGGAATGTGCATAAAACTAAAAACAATTATTTTAATATATTATTAGTTAATTAATTAGTAACTGATTGGTAACAAGATAAATCAGTTATTTACTTTTCTTAATCACAGAAGGGTTACTCTTACGAAGAAAGACTTAAGTTTTGCAGATTACGGTGTCTGTAAATAGGCACCTGCGAGGTGACCTGATTGAGGTGTATAAAGCCTTGAATGGTTTGAGTATGCTCAATGCTGATGGGATTCCTCCTCTTTCTCAGAAGAATGACCTGAGAGGGGCATAAATTCAAATTGAGGAAGGAGGGTTGTAGGATAGATGTGCAGAAGTTTGCTTTCAGTTAGTGTGTAGTTGATTGATGGAACAGACTTCCATCTTTTGTTGTAGAAGTTGATAGCCTAAATAAATTTAAGGCTGAACTGGACAGGAATTTAGAATGAATGGAGGGGTGAAATGGGAGTGTGCTTTTTTTTTTTTTTTTTTGGTTGATGCTGCATAAGTTTGCTTTCTTGCATCATATGCCTCTACTAATGCTAATGCTAATATGCTCAATGCCAATGGGATTCTTCATCTTTCTCAGAATAATCACCTCAGAGGGCATAAATTCAAATTGAGGAAGGACGGATGTCGGATAGATGTGCGGAAATTTGCCTTTGGCCAGCGGGTGGTTGGTTGGTGGAACCGACTTCCATCACTTGTTGTTGAAGTTGATAGCCTAAACAAATTTAAAGCTCAACTGGACAGGTATTTCGAACGAACGGAGGGGTGAAATGGGAGAGGGTTTTTTTTTTTTTTTTTTTTTGGCTGATGCTGAATAAGCTTGCTTTCTTGCATCATATGCCTCTACTAATGCTAATGCTAATGTCCCAGGACCCAACAGAGAATAAGAATAGGTGCTTATATACTTGCTTGTTTGTTTGTTGTTTGTTATTTGGTTTTTAGGAGCATTAGCAACTAAGGCCATATTGCTCCGGGAATATGCAGTGGTCATTCCTTGACCTTTCTACCACTTGACATCGATGGTTCGACTGTTGATGATCCTGCTCAGATAGCAAATAAACTGAATGAGTATTTTGCATCTACATTCATACATGAGGAATTATTAAGGTTTGAAAATGGCAGAAGGTTATCAAATTGTAGCAGGATACTCATAATGATTTTGGAATAACTGAAAGCAAAGTGGAGGAGAAATTGTTGAAGTTAAACATAAGAAAAGCACCTGGGGTGGATGGGATATATCCAGTTATATTAAAGGAGGCGGCAAAGCAACTAAGCAAACCCTTAGCCATAATTATGAGACCGTCCTTGGACTCAGGGGAGGTTCCCACGGACTGGAGATGTGCAAATGTATCCCCAATTCACAAAGGGGGATTGAAGGGTGATACGAGTAATTATAGACCAGTTAGTTTAACTTCTGTTCTGGGTAAAATAATGGAATCACTGGTTAAATATGCATTGCAGGATCATCTAGACAAGACTGCAGCAATAATTCAGACACAGCATGGGTTTGTTAAGGGAAAGTCTTGTTTGACAAATTTGATAGGATATTATGATGTGGTTACAAAGGAACTGGATGCAAAAAATAATTTTGATATCATATATTTGGATTTCAGGAAAGCTTTTGACACTGTTGCGAATGGAAGACTATTGTACAAATTGGAGCTGAATGGTATTAGGGTAAGTTGCTACAATGGATAAAAGGATGGTTAAGTGGAAGAAGACAGAGGGTGATAATCAATGGGTGCTGCTCTTCGTGGACTAATGTTATTAGTGGAGTCCCACAGGGTTCGGTGTTAGGTCCACTGTTGTTTTGTATATTTATCAATGATATATTGATGAAGGTATATCATATCAGGCTTAATGTCGAAGTTTGCAGATGATACAAAGGTTGGCAGGGTTGTTAATGACAGTAATGGCAGTGTGCTACTGCAACAGGATCAAGGTAATTTGGGCAGATGGGCTAAGAAGCGGCAACTGAAGTTTAACCTTGACAAACGCAAAGTACTGCATATGGGTAGAAGTAACCCCAGAGAAACGTACCATCTGTGTGGTACTACACTTAAGGTGGTAGAAAATGAAAAAGACCTGGAAGTAATTGTGCAGTCAGATATGAAGTTTTCTGAGCAATGCAGACAGGCTGCCAGGGCAGGTCATGGGGTTTTGCCAATGATATATAAGAATTTTGCTAGCAGGGAAAATGAGGTGATTATCCCTCTGTATAAGGCAATGGTCAGGCCACACCTTGAGTACTGCATACAGGTCTGGAGGCCTCATTTTAGGAAGGATGTAGATTTACTTGAAAGTGTACAGAGAAGGGCAACAAGATTGGTGAGGAGAATGAAGGGATCCTCTTACCAAGAGAGGCTTAAGTTCTGCAAATTGCAGTGGCTGGAGATTAGGCACCTGCGTGGTGATCTGATTGAGGTATATAAGGCCTTGAATGGGTTGAGCACGCTGAATTCTGATGGGATCCTTTCACTTGTTCAGATTACGAACCTAAGGGGGCATAAATTCAAATTAAGAAAAGACAGATGTAGAATAGATGTGCGCAAATTTTCCTTTAGCCATCGGGTGGTTAATTGCTGGAACAAACTTCCATCTGTCGTTGTGGAAGTTGATAGGTTGAATAAATTTAAGGAGGAACTGGACAGGCATTTGGAGGCAATGGTGTGATTTTTTTTTTTTTTTTTTTTTTGGCTGATGCTGCATAAGCTCATACACTTGTTTTCTTGCATCCCATGCCACTACTACTACTACTTTCTGCATCCTCCGTATTTGGTGGTCACTGGCTCAAATCCCAGTCTAATCAAGAAGTGTGTGCTATGCACTGCTGCTCGTGCCCCCTGGCTACAGAGGCGCTTTATATACTTGCTTGTTGTTATTTGGTTTTTAGGAGCATTAGCAACTAAGGCCATATTGCTCCGGGAATATGCGGTGATCATTTCCGCATCCCTGACCTTTCCGCATCCTCTGTATTTGGTGGTGATGGGCTTGAACCCCGGTCTAATCAAGAAGCATGTGCTACGCACTGCTGCTCCTTCCCACCTGGCTACAGAGGCGCCTATATACTTGCTTGTTTGTTGTTGTTTGTTATTTGGTTTTTAGGAGCATTAGCAACTACGGCCATATTGCTCTGGGATATGCGGTGGTCATTTCCTGACTTTTCCTCATCTTCCATATTTGGTGGTGACGGACTTGAACCCCGGTCTAATCAAGAAGCATGTGCTACGCACTGCTGCTCCTTCCCACCTGGCTACAGAGGCACTGAATATATACTTACGTGTACACTAATGTTAGAACTATAGTAAATAAATTTGATGAATTTGAAGTGCTGGTCAATCAAAGGCAGATATTATGGTGATATCAGAGATATGGCGTCACATAGATATTAGGAATGCAGAATCGGAATTTGGGGCGAACAATGTGTAGAGTCAGTCTGGTGTGACATAAGCACTGGGAAAGCAAAAATAAGAGTAGGAGAGTGTTAAAGGGCTAATAACTCTACTGAGTACAACTAATAATTGTACTCAGTACATGAATCAGATGATGAATCAGATTGGTCCACTTGATATAGATGGTTCGACTGTTGATGATCCTGCTCTGATAGCTAACAAACCGAATGAGTATTTTACATCTATTTCACACATTGGGAGTAAATAAGTGAGGAAAATGCCAGTAGGTTATCAAAAAATAACAGGATGCTTAATGATTTTGTAATAAATGAGGGTGAAGTGCAGGAGAAATTGTTGAAGTTAAACATAAGAAAGGCGCCTCAGGTATATGGGATCTATCCAGTTATATAAAGGTGGCAGCAAAGGAACTACACAAACCCTTAGCCATAATTATGAGAGCATCTTTGGATTCAGGGGAAGTCCTCACAGACTGGAGATGTGTAAATCTATCCCCAATTCACAAAGGGTGACATGAGTAATTATAAACCAGTTAGTTTAACTTCTGTTACGGGTAAAATAATGGAGTCACTGGTTAAAGATGCATTGCAGGATCATCTAGATAACAGTGCAGCAATAATACAGACACATCATGGGTTTGTTAAGGGAAAGTCTTGTCTGACAAATTTGATTGGATACTATCATGTGGTTAAAGGAACTGAATGCAAAAAATAATTTTTATATCATATACTAGGATTTCGGGAAAGCTTTTGACACTGTTGTGCATAGAAGACTACTGTACAAATTGGAGCAGAATGGTAAATATCAGTCATTAATCTTCAACCAAAAAAAAAAAAAAAATGTGCAAAACTATCTTGCAAGCCACCTGACAAGTTCCATATAACCTGTGTCAGGTTATTGTTCACAAAGTCAGTTTCCTTGCTAGTTGTATAACTCATGTGGTAGGGATACTCGAGCGTTTTGCTATTGCTGATGACCTTTATCAATGATATTGATGAAGGTATATCAGGTTTAGAGTCAAACTGCAGATGATACGAATGTTGGCAGGGTTGTTACTGACAGTAATGGCAGTGTGCTACTGCAATAGGATCTAGAAAATTTGGGCAAATGGGCTGAGAAGTGAAGTTTAACATTGGCAAATGCAAAGTACTGCATATGGGTAGAACTAACCCCAGAGGAATGTACCACCTGTGTGGTACTACACTTAAGGTGGTAGAAAATGAAAAAGACCTGGGAGTAATTGTGCAGTCAGATGTAAAATTTTCTGAGCAATGCAGACAGGCTGCCAGAGCAGGTCATGGGTTTTTGTCAATGATACATAGGAATTTTGCTAGCAGGGAAAAGGAGATGATTAATCTTTTGTATAAGGCAATGGTCAGGACACACCTTGAGCACTGTGTACAGGTCTGGAGGCCTCCTTTTAGGAAGGATGTAGATTTGCTTGAGCATGTACAAAGAAAGGCAACAAGATTGGTGATGGGAACAAAGGGGTTCTCTTACCAAGATGTTTGTTGTTTGTTATTTGGTTTTTAGGCGCATTGGCAACTAAGGCCATATTGCTCCGGGGATATGCGGTGGTCATTCTCTGACCTTTCTGCATTCTCCGTATTTGGTGGTCACAGGCTCAAACCCCGGTCTAATCAAGAAGTGTGCACTACACACTGCTGCTCCTGCCCACCTGGCTATGGAGGCACCTTCTTACCAAGAGAGGCTTAAGTTCTGCAAATTGCAGCAGCTGGAGACTAGGCACCTGTGAGATGATCTGATTGAGGTGTATAAAGTCTTGAATTCTGATGAGATTCTTCCACTTGCTCAGATTGCGAACCTAAGGGAGCATAAATTCAAATTGGGGAAAGACAGTTGTAGAATAGATGTGTGGAAATTTGCATTTAGCCAGCGGGTGGTGAATTGCTGGAACAAACTTCCACCTGTCATTGTGGAAGTTGATAGTTTAAATAAATTCAAGGAGGAACTGGACAAATGTTTAGAGGGAATGGTTGTGTTAATTTTTTTTTTTTTTTTGGGTGATGCTACATAAGCTCATATGTTTGCTTTCTTGCATCACATTCCTCTATTACTATTACTAACTATGTGCTACTTCTTTATGTTGAGTTAAGGTAGTCAAGACAGTTTCTATCTCCCTTATATCTAAAATTGTGCAATCAGTTTTCCTTTTTGATCTATGTGATTGTTATCCCATGTTATACGATGACCATTTAGATCTCTTAAAATGCAAAAAGGTGTTGTAGTTTGGCTATAAGTTTATCTAATTGATTTAATTGAATGGTGTAACCTGATGGGATGTATAAGGTGTAGACTGTAATGCAGATATCAACATGCATTCAGTCTATTGCCTCTAGAAAGGCGAGGATAATGTAGTAAAATATATTTGACGGGAACAAGTGAGTTGATTAGAACTGCCACACTAACATGTACAGTATTTTTATGGTTTCAGTCCTTTCTGATGATAATGTACTGACACAGTTTTGGTGTATCCAGTGGTTTCAAATATGTCTCTTGGAAGTTGGAAGCAGAAGGATATTACTGTGTACTTACTAGGTCAGATACCATGGTAATTGCAGTACACTATGTGTGCTGTTTCAGGCAGAGCTAAAAAATGTTTCAGCTAATTTGTATGCCTTGGTGATTTCAGCATAAACAGGTCTGTTACTATTGGTTGGTGGTGATGATATAATTTATTTTGCTTCTTGGGAGACAATGATCAGTTTTATATATTTGGATATGTTTTCCACTTCTGCAGCAGTAATATGTTCTAACATAGGTTGAGTGACCTTTTTTGCAATTTGCACAAACTATTTGCAAGGCAGTGAAGTACTGGCAGCTATGCTCTATTAACATGCACTTTGCACAAGTGGGGTTCTTAACAAGCTCTCTGGGTATGTCTGTATTTCTGCCATCAGAAATGCAATAATAGATTTTGAATATATGGTTTGACATTGCATACTAGATATCCAGCCTTGATAGAAGTTGAATGATGTGGTATGTTGAATGTCAAGATAAGATTGCATTAGGGTGATGAAGCCATTTTTTCTGGTGAAGATTATCTTAACCTAGGAATGGTGGTGCCTCTCTACTCTTCTCCTGGTTCTGGGGCATACATCCAGTTCTGAATAGTCATTTCCACCTTTGAATGAAGTTAACTAAATTTTTTATTCCTCACTAATTTACCTGAAAATATACATTTAAGGAGCTGGTGTTATATACCCCAAGAAGTTGTAGCTATGTGCCAAGCTGGGCTTATTCAACTGAAAGTGGAACATTTCATCTGCAAAACTATAGGTAAATATATAAGTAAAAAGGCCTATGCGCTCTGGATTCATTATTTTATTAACTATTTTGCAGCACAGAGCACAATGGAAAGTAAAGTAAAATGATGGGTTGTATTTAAAGCTGGTTTAATGCTGACTACATACAATAAACTGTAAAACAAATACATAACCGGTAATACAAAAAGCTTTCAGGCTTTATGTAGCCCTTCATCTGTTGGACTGAAAGTTTTAGGAACATAGAATTTAAGAGCGTACAATGGCAATCATGCACAGTGAACTGCGTGATGCAACAACTAATCGTTGGAAGTTAAAGCCTGTGGTTGTGATGTATGGGAATGTTCCCAACGTTTGTCGGTCATGAGGATGGTTGCTTCGATAATAGGATGAACACAACATTCTCTGTTTCTGTTGACAGAAGTATTAGAGCACGTTTGTTTGTTATTTGGTTTTCAGGAGCATTAGCAACTAAGGCCATATTGCTCCGGGGATATGCGGTGGTCATTCCCTGACCTTTCCGCATCCTCTGTATTTGTTGGTGACGGGCTTGAACCCCGGTCTAATCAAGAAGCGTGTGCTACGCACTGCTGCTCCTTCCCACCTGGCTACGGAGGTGCCTTAGAGCACGTGATGTGCCGTGATTCCAACCAGGCATGCCGTCGGTAATGACTGCCATCGTATGCTCTTAAGTTCTACATTCCTAAAACTTGCAGTCCAATGGTTAACTGATGAAGGGCTACAAAAAGCCCAAAAGTTTTTTGTATTACCGGCTACTATATGTATTTGTTTTACTGTTTATTTTATGTATTCAGCAATTAAACCAGCTTTCACTAAAACCCATCATTTTATTTTACTTTCCGTTCTACTCTGTGCTGCAAAATAGGTAAGTAAGTGGGATAAGATCATCACTATACATGGAAAACGGAGTGGGTGAAATTAGTTTAGAAATTAGAAGACACAGAATTGCATACTATTGCACACAGTGAATGTGAGAAATGAAACTGGCTATCTATTAGAAAAAGGCTTGAGCAGGAATCACATTTAAGAATACTCTTGCACACTCTGACTATGCACAATTGCTAAATAAAAAAAATTAATAAATTGTACGCTACTGATATTGTAAATACACACACATTAAATAAGATAAAGCAATTAAGAAGCAATTAAATAAAGAATTAAGAAGGCTAAAAAAGCAATGATGAACATGAATACAAGGGAGATGTAATCAAGAGATGGTATACATATCACTGAAGTAAAGTACCCTTTCCACCAATTCTCAGGGTTCACAGGATATAGAATATGATAACTCCAATTCATTCAGGGTTGCTATGGTTTCACTTATAGATGTGTATGCTACATATATTATTTGTGGTTGTCATATTTTGTTATAAGGATGTTAGGAAATGGAAGAGAATTGCTGTTTTCTAACTCTATTTTAAATCTAATTCAAGGGTAGAAGTGGCTGTGATCTCCATAGAAATTTTGCAGAGTTTTCCCAGCCATGACTTTTACATTATCGATGATTCTTCCACAGAACTTCGTCATCCTTCCAAGGATTTAGGTCAGATGGCCTGTTCGGTCTCAGTCCATCTTTTCTTCAGACATCCTGGATCTCTTTTTCCAACTGGCTGATATTTCGTAATCTTCTTTGGTAATCTTGCTGGGTACATCCTGTCCATATGATTAATCCATTTTCTATCCATTCTATCAATTATTGAATCAATGTCTAATTCTTTGTGAATATCAGAACTTTTCTTCTTGTCTAATAATCTATAGACACTGGTTTGGCAAATAAATTTCATTTCAGCACTTTCAATCCTTTTCTCATCTTTTGGTTTAATTGTCCCCATTTCGCTTCCATAGAGTAAAGTGGGTTTTGCTATCACCTTATAAGCTTTTATCTTTCTTTACTTTTGAACTTTATTTGGCTTTAGGATACTGTTAATTAAACCTGTAACTTTTAGAAAATTGGAAAGCTTTAATTCAATATCTTTTTCTTCTACATAAGAAAGATAACATTCAAGATACTTTAATGAATTTACTTGTTCCAGGATGGTATTTTCTATTACTATTTTGCTTCTGATTGGATTACCTTTAAATGCCATAACTTTAGTCTTTTCATTTGAAATTTCCATTCCGAATGTTTCAGCAATATTATTTAAGGTAAAAATTGATCTTTGAAGTTCGTATTCATTCTGAGCTATTATTATTTGATCATCCGCAAATAATAAAGTATTTAATTAACTTACTCGATCAATTTTAAAACCACAATTGACAGTATTCTTCCATTCTCTGACTATTCCATTTATATAAATATTAAACAATGATGGTGACATTGGGCATCCTTGACGAACTCCTTGACTGATTGATTTCCATTCAGTTATACCAGAGTTGGACTTCATTGCAATTCTGTTATTAAGATAGACATCCATTACAGCATTTAATAATTGATTAGGGATATTTAATTGTTTTAAAATTTCCCATAATATTCCTCTAGAGACCATATCGAAAGCTTTCCTGAAATCAATAAATGCACAATGTGTTTCAATATTATATTCTCTGTTTTTCTCTATTAAAATTTTTAATGTAAAAGCTGGATCAATATATCTCCGTAATTTTTCTGACAATAATCGTGCAATAATTGATCGACTTGTTCCTTGGTTCCAAACTAAATTATAGTCTTAACAGGTGTCTATGGAAATTATTACCAGCATATTTTATTAATTCCATGTTTATATTGTCTTCACCTGGAGACTTCCCAGATTTACTGTTATTTAAAGCATCTTTAAATTCTCATAAAGATATACCTTCCCTATCCGTATTTTCATTTGGTGATATATTATACAAATTAGTATCAATTTCTGTCCATAAATTTTGGAAGTAATCTAACCAGGTTTCTTTTTTAATTATTTGGAGTTCGATATTTTCTTTAATGTCCTTATTCATATTTTTTATGATTTTATAAAAATTGGGTGTTTTCACTAATATATCCATTTCCAATTTTGATATAAAATGGACCCATATTTCTCTATTTTTCTTTCTACATGCTTTATTCAATTTCTGCTCCTATTGTTTTGCTGTTTAACCATTTTTTAGAGGCTTCTTTCTTTTCCTGTATAATGATTTTAATATCATTATCCCAATTCCTCTTTTTCTTTTCCATTGTGTAATGAGAATACACAGAACTTTGGTACTAAATATACTTGTTCCAGGAAGGTAGTTTCAAAGAGATAGCATTATGAAAATCTCCACATGCCAGGAAAATACAGAAAGATAGTTAAAAGTGAGTTCATACAGAATTGAAAGTTCAGTTAGTAAATTCTGATTACACCTATGTGTAGGCCAGGTGGAATAGAAAGAAATAAAAACAGTGACTAATTAAAATAATATCAAACAGGATTATTTGTGTATTAAATGGAATATAATGAAGACAAAGTTCTGCTAATAAATTAAATAAAAATGCATGAAAACATACATTTTGAAGGCTTCATCTTGACTGACTTGATGTATAACAAATGTTTTCAATATTTCTCTGACAGCAGCAGCCATTTTTGATAATTCCTAAATAAATAATTACTGATTATAATAAAATAATCAGACAAAATCTTTGTAAAGATTTTTGGTTTACTTTCATTTAATTTTTAAATTGTCGTGGCATTCAGGAAATCCTGGGTATTACTATTACTATCTGTCACACATAGATAAAGCAGATAAAGCTATGGAAAAACAAACAATAACATGGTTTTAAATAAGCTAATATAATAACACAACATTGGAGATTACACTTATTACACACATGGCACAATGAGAATCTCCAGGGAAGAATGTGCTGTTCCACAGCAAGTGGCTATTGTTGGCCTATATTTTCAAGGAAATGGGAAATATACTTTGTAAAAAGGATAAGTGGAATAGGATCAGGGTATGTTAGTCAGGAGAAAAAGTAGATGATGCTGTAAAGCAGTTATCATCTTTTAAGGGCACAAAAGGTGATATTGTTGTACACATGGGTATTAATGATATTAAGAGGAGAAGAGCTGAGGATTTACCGAAAAAGTACAAAAACAATGTTGAGAAAAAGTTGCAAGTTACGATTAAATTTTAAAGAGTCTGTAATTCTGCCCACAATAGGAGGGAGTACATGTGAGAGCCTTGCTAATCATTTTGGCTCTGCAGAGACTGCACAAAGCTCATGGGGTGGAATTTTTCTCAGTGTGGTCTGTGCTTGCTACCTCTCTTGTGAGCAAGCTCAGTGTGGTCTGTGCTTGCTAACAGGAGAGGTATTTTTACAGTGATGGGAAACACTTAAATAGAAGGTGCAAAAATATTTATGGTACTGTAGAACAGCTATTATTAGGCAGTCTTAAGTGGGTCAAAAATGGCTAGCTCAAAGGGTTATGCAGACTAATAGATTAATACAGGGTGTTCCAAAAGTCACTATCTATTAGGCTAAATAAGGCGAATTTCAAAAAAAAAAAGTTTTAATAGCAATATTATTATTTTGCTTTCATTTTTATGAAATTCATCTTGAAATTCAAATAGATAGTGACTTTTGGGACACCCTGTAGTATCCAGAGTCACAACTGTGAGTGATTCTTACATCTCTGCCTGTGGATGAGGATATAAGTGATTTTTGTATTTGGATGTGTAGTAGCCTGGAAAGCAAGGTGTGGGAGATTTTCATTCAAATGTTTTAACTCTCAAAAGTCAACAAAGTGGATCTTTGTGCATTTCTTTTAGCTGACTAGAAACAAATTATGTATCAGTTATTATGCTATATGTTGGAAAACCAACATATAGCATAATAAGACGAGGCGTGACTTTCACCTCAAGGATCATGCTTATCTCATCCAAAAATACTGAATACTAAAGGTACTTGAAGTTGTTTTTGAGTGAGATGGTGGAGTAGGTTGGTTGTTTTTCTGGATTTTAAAAGTCTTGATTGTGAAAAGTTACATCTTGGTAAAGGTGGAAGATCCACTTCAGAAGAACCTTTGGCACAAGCATGTTTGAAAAAAGTTGCTTGTTTAGCTAGTAGGAGATGACCATTCTTTCTAGAAAAGGAATATTGAGTTCAGATGCAGAAGACAGACTAAATGTGCCCATCAATAAACAATTCAATAAATACTTCAGAATGTGTTCCTTAACCTAAAATAGCACCCAAACTCTCACATAATTTTTAGGTGAAGTTAGAGAAAATTTCCAAATAAGTTCACAAAAAAGAACATAGCCATTAAACACTACCAATTTATATGGTCACTGGGAATTCACTAATCAAATTTCCCTAACCTGATATCATGGTCATGGTATCAGGTTAAGATTTTCTCAAGCAGTATTGGAAGTAAGTAACTTCAATGGAAAAAATCATGCATCAAAGTGATTAACTGATGTAGTCACTCTGACAATGATTTGATCTTTGAAAATTTGTTTGCTAAAAGAGCTGGGAAACAACTGCTTCTTTAACAGGTAATTTGCTGGGTTTTCTAGAAATAATAAAAAACTACCTGCTTCATCAACACAAAACTAGTAAATTGTGAATGAACTCAACAAATTTCCTTACTCTATGTCAAAACTGACAAATAGATATTTTGGCAGATTCAAAGATAAAATAAAAAATAAAATAAAATAAAAACAAATTAACCAATTAACAAAATACACTCAAATAAAGTACTGGTTTTTGATCTCATGCTTAGAGTAGATTAAACAATGTCTGTGCTTAGTTATCTAAACTTAACTGCTAACAATAGCATCAGAAGTATTTTACATGAGAGAGAGAGAGAGAGAGAGAGAGAGAGAGAGAGAGAGAGAGAGAGAGAGAGATGACACATTACATTAATTTGCAAAATAATAAAGATCCTCAATAAAACAGTTTACACTGCTGAAAGATCAAGTGCTATGGTCATAATTTATAAGGGTCAATCCATAAGTAATGTGTCACCTCCGTAGCCAGGTGGGCAGGAGCAGCAGTGTGTAGCACATGCTTCTTGATTAGACTGAGGATCAAGCCCGTGACCACCAAATACAGAGGATGTGGAAAGGTCAGGGAATGACCACCACATATCCCCAGAGCAATATGGCCTTAGTTGCTAATGCTCCTAAAAACCAAATAACAAAAAAAACAAACAATAAATAATGTCACTGGCCATAAAAGTATAAAGGCAGCAAATACAAAGTTGACATTTTATTATCATTTATTAAGTACCAAATCATATTTACATCATCGTGTAACATAATTTGGCATCCTCTTAAGAGTATTCTTTTTTTTTGTTTTATAAGCCTATTACACTTATCACTTGTTTTACAATATCTTTCCTTCCTTATTTATAGTCCGACCTTTCCCAAAAAAATCAACCAAAACTGGGCTTACGCCAAAACACTGTGACCATCATATTTTGTGATGATCTGACAATTTGAGGTGTATTCTTCATTAGAGATGACAGGTGGTTAGACGTTAGACTCTTTTTTTTAAAAAAAAAAAACAGGTGGTTAGGTATGTTAGACTCTTTTTTTTTTTTTTTTTTTTTTTTTTTTTAAGGCCACCTTATAAGGTGGCATTTAAAAAAAAAACCTTTGAAACTTATTGCAGTTATTTCCTTGAAAGTATATCACTGGCAGATTTTCTGCTACTGAATTTTGTTTCTTTTGTTAGCAACTTCAGCACCCATTTGCAGTGGGAACACTAAAATGATCACCTTTACGTAGTCACCTTTACGAAAGCAAATTCCTACCCTTTACGAAAGAGGGCACTGACTCTCTTTAAAAATTACAGCTGTGAATTACAGGCTCCAAAAAAGCGATGTGTTTGCCATTTTATTTACCTAATTGTTATTTTATATTGTACTTTATAAGTAGCCTTATAGTTCTAGTTACGCTGGTTATTTTTATTTTTAATTTAGATAAGAGTTTTTGTAGATTACTATTTATTATAGGTAAAACTGTTGTTTCGTCCGAATCTTGCAGCCATTGTTTTTGTATAGAGAGTGGTAGGGAATTCAAATTTTTAATTGTGGTAACTAGGTAGCTCTAACGTAAAATTATATAGCGTAATACACATCACTGCATTTAGGATTCTATTAGTTAGTGTAGTATTGACAATTAATAAGATCAAATGAATTTATTGATCTTATTAATTTAAAAAATCATGTCCCAAACTAGAGCAGCAAAGAAATGGGCACAAAGTGGCAGGAGTGCTGTGACTCAGGGGAGAAATGAGGGGAGCGATTCTCTAATGCATCAGGGGAGAACTGTGGGGGAGCAATTCTCCAATGCATCACAGCCTAATAAAATGTGCAACTTGTGAAATGTTTGCCGAACTCTCTGGAAGAGAACATGATGTAGCCAAGGAGGATGTCTTTGCGTGTGCCAGGTGCAGAGAGTGTCTATAAATTGGGCGTCAACTCAGCGTTCTAATGGGCATATATGAGAGCTTGAGGTGTAGGGTAGATGCACTCGAAGAAATTAATATGAGGGGGCCCATCAAGCTCTCAGCTGCCCAATTCAATGCCAGAGCTCACTCCTGGGCACCAGGCAACACAGCAGCAATCTCCAAGGCAGAATGTGCTGATCCCAAGGGAACTAGTTATTGTTGGTGACTCTATTGTCAGGGAGACGGGGAGTATATTGTGTAAAAAGGGTAGATGGAATAGGACCAGGGTATGTCTGCCAGGGACAAAAGTTGATCACGTTGTGAAACATATATCATCTTTTAAGGGCACAAAGGGTAATACTGTTGTACACGTTGGCACCAATGACATTAAGTGTAGGAGATCTGCAGATTTACTTAAAAAAGTACAGGTCAATGTTGCAAAAAAGTCGTGAATTACGGTTGAATTTGAAAGTGTCTGCAATTCTCCCCAGACACAATAGGAGGAAGTACATGATGAGAGCCTTGTCAATCAATTCGGCCCTGGAGGGAATGTGCAAGGCTCAAGGGGTAGAATTTTTTTCAGCGTGGTCTGTGTTTGTTAACAGGAGAGACTGCTTCTATAGGGATGGGATACACTTAAATAGAAAGGATGCAAGAATATTTGCTGATGCTATCGAGGCATTGTTAGATGGGCCGAAACACTGCTAGCTTGGGGGGGATTCACAGACTAAAAGGTTAAAAGTAGCTACAGACAGAGGTGAAAGTGATTCTTGCACTGCTTCTATTAGAATATGCAGTGGCCTGGAGCGAGGGGTGCTGGGGATTCCAGGGGCTGATGGCAGTCATCGTGAAGCAGGTGGGTTTATGGGATGTGTTAGGGTAACTAAGAATAAGAATAGGTGCATGTATACTTGCGCCAACCGGGTTAGCCAGGTGTGTAAAGTGCCTGCCTGGCAACCCAAAGGTCGCGTGTTCGAATTCTGCTTCGGGCATAGATCAGAGTTAAATGCAAAAACTATAGGAGGTGCATTATGGCCACAGAAGCTGATCCGCCAACAACTAACAAAAATGTATACTTGCATCTATACCAATGCTTGAATTAGAGTAAATAAATTTGATGAATTTGAAGTGTTAGTCAAGACATCAAAGGCGGATATTGTTGGGATATCAGAGACGTGGTGTCACAGATATTAGGAATGCAGAATTGGAATTTGGGGAGTACAATGTGTATGGAGAGGATAGCCAGGATAGGAACGGAGGAGGGGTTATGCTGTTAATTAAGAAAAACATAAAATCAAAAGAAGTGCATCCAGTTGATATAGATGGACAATGCACTGTTGAGTCAGTTTGGTGTGACATAGGCACTGCAAAAGCAAAAATAAGAGTAGGAGTGTGTTACAAGTCTAATGACTCGAATGAGTACAACGAACAATTGTATAGAGAAACAGAGTGGGCTAGTAAATCAGAATGTCTTATAATGGGGGATTTTAACTTCCCACATATTGATTGGAACTTGTGTGTTGGCCACTCACACACTAGCAAGACTTTTGTAGATTTATTGGATGATTGTTTTCTGCAGCAGCATGTTCAAGAGGCAACCAGAGAGGGTAATACACTTGATCTGGTTGTCAGCATTGATCATTGGTGCATTAAGAATTTGCAGATAAAGGAATCACTAGGTGGCAGTGATCATAGTGTACTGATGTGGAATTTACTTAAAGATATAATTACATGCAGGGGTAAAGGAAAGGGTTTTTGCTTCTGTAAATGTGACTACAGTGGTCTCAGACAGTTTTTAAATTCTGTACAGTGGGATCAACTGATGAAGTTACGAACAGCAAATACTAAGTAGGAACAAATTAATCATGGAAGCTACTAAAAGTTTCA
Source organism: Mastigoproctus giganteus (assembly GCF_048544385.1). Lineage (NCBI taxonomy): Eukaryota > Metazoa > Arthropoda > Arachnida > Uropygi > Thelyphonidae > Mastigoproctus > Mastigoproctus giganteus. Next base: position 137,056,368 of record NC_143578.1, on the reverse strand, counting down.
TACCTATTAAGAAATATTGTTCAAGCATTAGCCCCAAACGGTTATCAAATAAACTAATGAGACTCATGGCAGAGAAAAAAAATGTATAGGATGAATTTAAATTATCAGGTGACACAGAAGCCTATGGCAGATAAAAGTTAGTCTGTAATCAAGTCACAAAGGAATTTAGGCAGGCAAAGGGAGATTACGAGAAATCTTTGGCAAAGGATGCCAAGAAAAACAGCAAGGATTTCTTTGCTTATATTAACTCTAAAAGGAAGGGATGAATCTGATTGGTACACTTGATATCGATGGTTTGACTGTTGATGATCCTGCTCAGATAGCAAACAAACTGAATGAGTATTTTGCATCTACATTCACACATGAGGAGTTATTAACGATTGACAATGCCAGAAGGTTATCAAATTGTAGCAGGGTGCTTAATGATTTTGTAATAACAGAGAGCTAAGTGGAGGAGAAATTGTGAAGTTAAACATAAGAAAGGCATCTGGGGTGGATGGGATCTCTCCACTTATTAAAGGAGGTGGCAAAGGAAGTAAGCAAACCCTTAGCCATAATTATGAGAGCATCCTTGGACTCAGGGCAGGTCCCCACTGACTGGAGATGTGCAAATGTATCCCCAATTCACAAAGGAAAATTGAAGAGTGACATGAGTAATTACAGACCAGTTAGTTTAACTTTTGTTCTGGGTAAAATAATGGAGTCACTGGTTAAAGATGTATTGCAGGATCAACTGGACAAGACTGCAGCAATAATTCAGACACAGCATGGGTTTGTTAAGGGAAAGTCTTGTCTGACAAATTTGATAGGATATTATGATGTGGTTACAAAGGAACTGGATGCAAAAAATAATTTTGATATTATATACTTGTATTTCAAGAAAGCTTTTGAAACTGTTGTGCATAGAAGACTACTATACAAATTGAAGCAGAATAGTATTAAGGGTAAGTTGCTACAATAGATAAAAGGATGGTTGAGTGGGAGAAGACAGAGGGTGGTAATCAGTGGGTGCTGCTCTTCGTGGAGTCCCACAGGGTTCGGTGTTGGGTCCACTGTTGTTTTATATATTTATCAATGATACTGATGAAGGTATATCAGGCTTAATGTCGACGTTTGGAGATGATACAAATGTTGGTAGGGTTATTAATGAAAAAAGTAATGGCAGTGTGCTACTGCAACAGGATCTAGAAAATTTGGGAAGATGGGCTGAGAAGTGGCAACTGAAGTTTAACATTGACAAATGCAAGTTACTGCATATGGGTAGAAGTAACTTCAGAGGAATGTACCAACTGTGTGGTACTACACTTAAGGTGGTAGAAAATGAAAAAGACCTGGGAGTAATTGTACAGTCAGATGTGAAATTTTCTGAACAATGCAGTCAGGCTGAAATAGCAGGTCATGGAGTTTTGTAAATGATATACAGGAATTTTGCTAGAAGGGAAAAGGAGGTGATTGTCCCTCTGTATAAGGCAATGGTCAGATCATGCTTTGAGTACTGCATACAGGTCTGGGTGTCTCATTTTAGGAAGGATGTAGATTTGCTTGAGAGTGTACAGAGAAGGGCAACAAGATTGGTGAGGGGAATGAAGGGATCCTCTTACCAAGAGATGATTAAGTTCTGCAAATTGCAGCGGCTGGAGACTAGGCACCTGCGAGGTGATCTAATTGAGGTGTATAAGGCTTTGAATGGGTTGAGCGTGCTGAATTCTGATGGGATTCTTCCATTTGTTCAGAATACAAACCTAAGGGGGTATAAATTCAAATTGAGGAAAGATGTAGAATAGATGTGTGGGAATTTGCCTTTAGCCAGCGGTGGTTAATTGCTAGAACAAACTTCCATCTGTCGTTGTGGAAGTTGATAGGTTAAATAAATTTGAGGAGGAACTGGACAAACATTTAGAGGGAATGGTCGTGTAAATTATTTATTTTTTTTGGCTGATGCTGCATAAGCTTATACGCTTGCTTTCTTGCATCACAGGACATTATTACTACTACTACCCTTGATGTTAGTTATCTCTTTTGAGTAAATCCCACTTCAGCACACTGTGATCACTGCCACATAGTGGTTCCTTTATCTGCAAATTCTTAATGCATGAAGAATTGCTACCGATAATCAGATCAAGAGTATTACTTCCTCTAGTTGCCTTCCAAACATGGCACTGTAGAAAACAATCATCCAATAAATCCACAAGAGCCTTGCTTGTGTGTGAGTGGCCAACCCACAAATTCCCCTCAATCTCTGGGAAATTAAAATCTCCCATTATAAATCTCCCTCTGATTTACTAGCCCCCTCTATTTCTCTGCACAATTGCTCATTATACTCATCAGATTCATTAGGCCTATAACACACACACACCTACTCTCATTTTTCCTTTCCCAGTGCTTATGTCACACCAAACAGACTCAACATTGCATTATCCACCAACATCAAGGGTTATGCTGTTAGTTTCTTAACTAACAGCATAACCCCTCCTCTCTTCCTGTCCTGTCTATCCTTTCTTTACACATTGTACTTCCCAAATTCCAATTCTGCACTGCTTATGTGTGTCGGACACCATGTCTCTGATATCCCAACAATATCTTGACTAGCACTTCAAGCTCATCAAATTTATTAACTATATTTCTAGCATTGGTGTTCATGGAAGTACAGTCAGTCCTCGTATAGCACGATAGTTGTGTTCCTAGAAACCCTTGTGCAATATAAACAACAGGCCCTATGGAAAAAATTGGGTTAAGGGCCAACCACCCAAGATCGAACACACATTTGTAACCAAAACATTACTAAACACAATAAATTATCGTAATAAAATCATTACGTATTTTATTACGAGTATTATATAATAAAATATTGCTAATTCTTTTGCTTCTATCGTAAGTAAACTTGTTCTTTGTTCGATTTTCTATCCAAACAGATGGCAGCCATTCCATCTCATCCAATTCTTTTTGCCTTGATCTAATGGATTTTAATTACACTTTGAGTTGTTCCTGCTATGAAAGTTGTTTTTATTTTCTCTGCATTGTTTCTAATTCTCGGCGTTGTCTCATTTAGGCCTGCAGCACGTGTAATATCACATGGTCTTTCACTTTGCTCAAAGCATTTCACAATTTCATATTTTTTTCTGTATCGACAGTGGCAGACTGGCCATAAGTCTTACCGGGGAAAACCCGATGGGCCGGAGGCCAGTGTGATTTTGGCCATAAATGGTAGTATGAGGCCACTACAAATTTTCCTGGGTAAGAATTTTTGACACACTCTGCCTCTGTTTACTGATATTGCTTTTTTTTTTTTCTTTCTGAATCTGAAGTGTCTTCACCAGGACACTTCCTTTTCAACCTTTTAAGTATTTTACTCATTTTTAGGGAATAAAGCACAATTACAAAATGAGGAGGCATGCTTGATACACATAAACAAAGCTGTGCGCATGTAGCAACTGCATAAACAACACCGTAAAAGCAGAGACAACTCTATTAACATCTCACTAGCTCACATTTTATTAAAGCATAAAATGTTTTCTGGGGTTCCTGCCATAAAACAATAAAAACAATTTCCAGTTGCATTTCTGCTAGTGGAATCTGTTATAAACTGGTAGTAAACTCAATCTAATTGCATTCATGATAATACCAATAGCTGTAATTGTGTGGGTTTTTACGTTATTATGGTGAAATGTGTTTCCCGTCACTGATATAAAAACATAAATACATTTTCTGAATCTTCTCTTCATTCCTATTGTGTTGAGTTCAGTTCGGATGATTCCACGTTCGACTGCCATTTCTTGTAAACACAAAGGCAAATCATGCATAAGCGAGTTTGGTTCATGTTATATACGATATCGTTCCCCTATTTATAAATCATGTAGTGTAAACACGTGTTATACGAGGACTGACTGTATACATGCATCTGTTTCTACTCTTAGTTACTGTACCCCAGCCCATGTATTTACTTGTTCCACTATGACTATCAGCAGTCCTGGAAATAGTCATATCAGGACTGCTGATATGACTATCAGCAGTCCTGGAAATTGCCTTGCTTTCCAGGCTGCTGCTTATTTCAATAGAAGCAGTGCGAGAATCACTTTCACCTCTGCCAGCGGCTACTGTTAATCTATCAGTCCATGTATTCCCCCAAGCTAACAGTTTTCTGACCCACCTAACTCTGCCTCAATAGCATCAGCAAATATTCTAGCACCCTTTTTATTTAAGTGTATCCCATCCCTGTAGTAGCAGTCTCTCCTGTTAACAAGTTAAAATTCCCTATTTACCCTGAGAGAGAGAGAGAGAGAGAGAGAGAGAGAGAGAGAGAGAGAGAGAGAGACAGAGAGAGAGCGAGCGAGCGAGAGAGAGTCAAAAGTAGAAGGGAATCACCAAGAAAGAGAAGAACGATGATATCCAGCTCAGGACCATGGATGTGCCAAGTCCATACTCACCAGATGTGAACCCCTGTCTTGGTCTTAGCTGATCACAGATATTAGTGACTCTTCCTTTAAAACATGCAAGCCATGTGCTTTCCTTCAAGATACTAACTCAATTACAAAAAATTCTGTCACTCAAGAGGCATTACTTATGAACCAACCCTTGTATATATTCAAATCAGTATTAAAATAAATTATTGTAATTTAATTCATATATTTAATTAATGCAATTAAATAATTTTGCAATATATATTCCATAATAAAAGTTAAATTACACACTATTATGAAATAATGCTATACAAAGAGTGCAACAGATGCCCTCTTTTTAAGTTAGTAACTGAAGTATACTTCATTTTTATTTAAGCTTCTAGTAATGCTCCCTTATATCCTGTGGTAAAGGCTTGGTACCAGTGATGTTGAGAAATTTTCTGTAGGGGTAGCCGGAACTTTTATGGGCTTTTTTTTCATACTGTGTGAGTTGATCATTTTCAAGTGAGGGTTGTTTAATGGTTTTCTCATAGGAAACTTTTTTCCATAAGAAAAAATAATGTACAATTTTGCAAACATAAAAAACATCAACATCCCTTTAAACACCCCCATTTTTCCTTAAAATTGTGAATTTTCCTTAAATAGACTACAAAAATTGATTTTTTGCATTTTTAAGAGAAAAATAAACCCTTCCAAAATCAAATGAAAAATGTGCAAAACATTTCCCATTTGTGCACTTCCCGTTTTGCTTAACCCAACTTATGCAGAGGCTTACTACAGGGCTACTATTTTTTTTTTTTTTTTTGTAGTCCTTTCCTCAAGAAGGCTGGATGATATTGATCACTTACTTTGTCAGAAACTTCTGACCAACCTCATATATATTAAGCACAGTTGGGCAAGACTTATTTATGGGAAATGTTCTGGAAGCAGACTACAAAAGCAGTCCAGGCTCAAACGGGAGATATATAATTTTAAGCTAGCATCAGATTAACATCCTCTGACTCTTATGCTGATTGTCGACTGAAAGAGTTAATCATTCAAGTACCATTTACATCACCATTCTACGCATAACCTGTATATGGAGGTATCAGGTACAATGCACCTGCTAATAAGCTTTAGCTTTAGTAAAGGCATATGATGCAAGAAAGCAAGCTTATATAGCATCAGCCAAAAAAAAAAAAAAAAAAAAAAAAACCCTTCCCATTTAACCATTCCTTCACTTGTCTGTCTATCTAGTTCCACCTTCAACTTATTTAAGTTGCTGACCTCCACTGCAACAGTTGGAAGTTTGTTCCAACTATCAACCACCCGCCAGCTAAAGGCAAATTTCTGCACATCTGTTCTACAATTGTCTTTCCTCAATTTCAATTTATGTTCCCTCAGGTGAGTAATCCGAGCATCTTGCTCGGATTACTCACCTGAGAGGAAGAATGCCATTAGCACTGAGCTTGTTCAATCCATTCAAGGCCTTATAGACCTCACTTATATCACCTCTCAGGTGCTTAGTCTCCAGAAGCTGCAATTTGCAGAACTTAAGCCTTTCTTGGTAACAGCAACCCTTCGTACCACTCAACGATCTCATTGCCCTTTTCTGTACTCGTTCCAACAGCTCTACATCTTTCCTAAAATGAGGCCTCCAGACCTGTATACAATACTTAAGGTGTGGCCTAACCATTGCCTTATACAAGGGGAGAATCACCCCCTTATCCCTGCTAGAAAAATTCCTGTATATCACTGACATAGAGTAAAAAAATGTGGAGGTCCTAAAGTCTCGAAAATTTATTAGACAGTTGGACAGACAACTTGAGTAGTGAAAACCCGCTAAAAGTCTCCCCATGCAAGGATTTAGGACAAAAGCTGGCTTTTTCCTTCGTCCTCCTCTTCGCCTTCTTCCGTAAAATTGCATTTCAACACCTTCTGAATTCATTCCTGAAGAAAACTCCAAGTAAGAGTATTCTTCTGCCTTAAAATAAAATATATAATACTCCTAAATTTAATATTCCTTTAAATTTTCCAAAAAATAGCCTATACTACCCATTTAAAAAAAAATCCACAAAGTTTATTTTAAATCCATAATGAGATCACAGATCCTCTACAAGAAAAAATTACACTAAATTATTAGCATTTGTCCAATTTTATGAAAATTAGCGGTCTCAACTACTCAAGTTGTCTATCCAACTGTATATCAATGACAAGACACCATGAGCTACTCTTGCAGCCTTTTTGCACTCCTCAGAAAAATTCATATCTGACTACACAATTACAACCAGGTCCTTTTCATTCTCCACTAACCTGAGTGTAGTACCACCCAGTTGGTATTTTACTCTAGGGTTATTGCAACCCATACGCAGTACTTTACATTTGTCAATGTTAAACTTCAGTTCCCACCTCTCAGCCAATCTGCTCAACTTTTCCAGATCCTGTTTCAGAAGTGTACTATCATTAACAACCCTGACAAACTTTGTATTGTGTGCAAACTTAGACATTAACCCTGATATACCTTCATCAATATCATTAGCATTAGCATTAGTAGAGGCATATGGTGCAAGAAAGCAAGCTTATGTAGCATCAGCCAAAAAAAAAAACTGCTCCCATTTCACCCCTCTGTTCGTACCAAATACCTGCCCAGCTCAGCCTTAAATTTATTAAGGCTATCTTCTACAACAAAACTTCCACAACAAAAGATGGAAGTTTGTTGCACCTATCAACTACCTGCTGGCTAAAGGCAAACTTCCACACATCTATCCTACAACTGTCTTTCCTCAATTTGAATTTATACCCTCTCAGGTGATCATTCTGAGCAAGAGGAAGACGCATCAGCACTGAGCATGCTCAAACCATTCAAGGCTTTATACAACTCAACCAGATCACCTCGCAGGTGCTTAGTCTCCAGACACTGTAATCTGCAAAAGTTAAGCATTTCTTTGTAAGAGCAACCTTTCGTTCCATTTACTAATCTTGTTGCCCTTCTCTGTACTCATTCCAACAGCTCTACATCCTTCATAAAATGAGGCCTCCAAACCTGTATACAGTACTCAACATGTGGCCTGACCATTGCCTTATACAAGACGATAATCACCTCTTTATCCCTGCTACTATATATCATTGACAAGACACCATGAGCTATTCTTGCAGACATTTGCGCTGCTCAGAAAACTTCATATCTGCTTGAACAATTACCCCTAGATCCTTTTCATTCTCTACCATTGTCAGTGAAGTACCACACAGTTGATACATTACTCTGGAGTTACTGCTTCCCATACGTAGTACTTTACATTTGTCAATGTTAAACTTCATTTGCAACCTCTCAGCCCATCTGCTCAACTTTTCAAGATCCTTTTGCACCAGGGTACTGTCATTAGTGTCCTTGATAACCCTGCCAACCTCGTGTTGTCTGCAAACTTGGACATTAAGCCCAATATACCATCATCAATGTCATTTATAAATACAGAAAACAACAATGGACCTAACACTGAACCCTGAGGGACTCCACTAATAACATTAGTCTACAAGGAGCAGTGTCCATTGATTACACTCTCTGTCTTCTCCCACTCAACCATCCCTTTATCCATAGCAGCAATTTGCCTCCAATGCCACACTGCTCCAATTTTTGCAGCAGTCTTCCATCTGCAACAGTATAAAAAGCCTTTCTAAGATCCAAATATATGATATCAAAGTTATTCCCTGCATTCGGTTCCTTTGTGACAACATCATAGTTATGTTATGTTATTTGGTTTTTAGGAGCATTAGCAACTAAGGCCATATTTCTCTGGGAATATGCAGTGGTCATTCTCTGACCTTTCCGCATCCTCTGTATCTGGTGGTCACGGGTACGAACCCCGGTCTAATCAAGAAGCATGTGCTACGCACTGCTGCTCCTGCATACCTGGCCACGGAGGCGTCGCCACATCATAGTATCCAATCAAATTGGTCAGACAAGACCATGCTTAAAAAACCATGCTGTCTGAGATATAACTGAAGTCTTGTCTAGATGATCCTGCAGTGCTTTTTTAACCAGAGCCTCCATTAATTTCCCTGGAACAGAAAGTTAAACTATCAGGTCTATAATTACTTGTGTCGCCCTTTGATCCTCCTTCATGAATTGGGGTCTCATTCGTATAGATGCAGTGCAAGCAGCTGTTAGGTACCCATGGACTGCAGATGTGGAAATGTGACCCCAATACACAAAGAAGGATCAAAGGGAGACACAAGTAATTATAGACCTGTTAGTTTGGGAGACACAAGCAATTACAGACCTGTTAGTTTAACTTCTGTTGTGGGTAAATTAATGGAGTCACTGGTTAAAGAAGCATTAAAGGATCATCTAGACAAGACTTCAGTTATAGCTAGGACACAGCATGGGTTCATTAAGGGGAAGTTTTGTCTCTGACCATTTTGATTGGATACTATGATGCAGTCACAAAGAAACTGGATGCAATGAATAATTTTAGCATTAGCATTAGCATTAGCATTAGTAGGGGCATTTGATGCAAGAAAGCAAGCTTATGCAGCATCAGCCAAAAAAAAAAAAAAAACCCACTTCCACCTCACCCCTCTGTTCGTTCCAAATACCTGTCCAGCTGAGCCTTAAACTTATTTAGGCTATCAACCTCCACCACAAGGGATGGAAGTCTGTTCCACCAACCAACCACCCGCTGGCTAAAGGCAAATTTCCTCGCGTCTATCCTACATCTGTCTTTCCTCAATTTGAATTTATGCCCTCTCAGGTGATTTTTCTGAGCTAGAGGAAGAATCCCATCAGCATTGAGCATGCTTAAACCATTCAAGGCTTTATACACCTCTATCAGATCACCTCGCTGGTGCCTAGTCTCCAGACACTGTAATTTGCAAAACTTAAGCCTTTCTTCGTAAGAGCACCCCTTTGTTCCATTCACTAATCTTGTTGCCCTTCTCTGTACTCGTTCCAGCAGCTCTACATCCTTCTTGAAATGAGGCCTCCAGACCTGTATACAGTACTCTAGGTGTGGCCTGACCATTGCCTTATACAAGGGAATAATCACCTCCTTATCCCTGCTGGAAAAATTCCTGTATATCATTGACAATACTCCATGAGCTACTCTTGCAGCCCGTCTGCACTGCTCAGAGAACTTCATATCTGCCTGCACAACCACCCCCAAGTCCCTTTCATTCTCTACCACTGTCAGTGTAGTACCACAGAGTTGATACGTTGCTCTGGGGTTGCTGTTTCCCATGTGTAGTACTTTACATTTGTCAATGTTAAACTTCATTTGCCACCTCTCAGCCCATCTGCTCAACCTTTCCAGATCCTGTTGCAGCAGCATAGTGTCAGTAGTGTCCTTGACAACCCTGCCAACCTTTGTATCATCTGCAAACTTGGACATTAAGCTTGATATACCATCATCAATATCATTTATAAATACAGAAAACAATAATGGACCCAACACTGAGCCCTGAGGGACTCCACTAATAACATTAGTCCACGATGAGCAGTGTCCATTGATTACCACTCTCTGTCTTCTCCCCCTAAACCACCCCTTTATCCATAGCAGCAATTTGCCTCCAATGTCACACTGCTCCAATTTGTGTAGCAGTCTTCCATGTGCAACAGTATCAAAAGCCTTTCTAAGATCCAAGTATATAATATCAAAGCTATTCCCTGCATCCAGTTCTTTTGTGACTGCATCATAGTATCCAATCAAATTGGTCAGGCAAGACTTCCCCTTAACAAAACCATGCTGTGTCCGAGCTATAACTGAAGTCTTGTCTAAATGATCCTGCAGTGCTTCTTTAACCAGTGCCTCCATTAATTTTCCTGGAACAGAAGTTAAGCTCACAGGTCTATAATTACTTGTGTCAGCCTTTGATCCTCCTTTGTGAATTGGGGTCACATTTGCACATTTACAGTCTATGGGTACCTCCCCTGAGTCCAAGGAAGCTCTCATAATTATGGCTAAGGGTTTGCTTACTTCCTTTGCTGCCTCCTTTAATATAACTGGATAGATCCCATCCACCCCGGGTGCCTTTCTTGTGTTTATCTTCAACAGTTTCTCCTCCACTTTACTCCCAGTTATTTCAAGATTCTGTAGCTTACTGCTAGAGTTGAATACACCTCTGGCATTCCCCTCCCTGAATAACTCCTCATGTGTGAATTCGATGCAAAATATTCATTTAGTTTGTTAGCTACCTGAGCAGGATCATCAACAGTTGACCCATCAATATTAAGTGGACCAATCTGATTCATCCCCTTCCTTCTAGAGTTTACATAAGTAAAGAATTCCTTGCTGTTTTTCTTTGCATCCCTTGCCAAGGATTTCTCGTAATCTGCCTTCGCCTGCCTAACCTCCTTTGTAACTTGGTTGCATATCAACTTGTATCTATCATAGGCTTCTGTGTCGTGTGTTAATTTGTAAGTATCCCATGTACTTTTCTTCTCTGCCATATGCCTCATTAGTTCATCTGACATCCATTTTGGCCTAAACCTTGAACAATATTTCTTATTTGGTATGTAAAGCCTAGTAGCTTCCAAGATAAGTTCATGAATGCTTCCCATTTTGAATTTGCTGTTGGTAACATCATCAGTTGGTCCCACTGTATAGAATTTAAATACTGTCTCAGTCCAACGTAGTCACCTTTACGGAAGCAATAACCCTTCCCTTTACCCCTAATGGTAATTACCTCTTTGAGTAAATCCCACTTCAGCACACTGTGATCACTACCACCTAGTGGTTCATTTATCTGCAGATTCTTAATGCATGAAGAATCACTGCTGATAATCAAATCAAGAGTATTACTCCCTCTAGTTGCCTCCCGAACATGCTGATGTAGAAAACAATCATCCAATAAATCCACAAAAGCCCTGCTAGTGTGTGAGTGACCAGCCCCCAAATTCCAGTCAATATCTGGGAAATTAAAATCTCCATTATAAGACTCTCTGATTTACGGGCACACTCTATTTCCATGTACAGTTTCTTATTATACTCATCAGAGTCATTAGGCCTATAGCACACTCCTACTCTCAATTTTGATCTCCCAATGCTTATGTCACACCAAACTGACTCAACACTGCACTGTCCAGCAATGTCGACTGGCTTCACTTCCTTGGTTTTTATGTGTTTCTTAACTAATAGCATAACCCCTCCCCCCTTCCTTTCCTGTCTATCCTTTCTGTAGACGTTGTACTCCCCAAATTCCAGTTCCCTTCCTTTCCTGTCTATCCTTTCTGTAGACGTTGTACTCCCCAAATTCCAGTTCTGCATCCCTTATATCTGTGTGACACCACATCTCTGATATCCCAACAATATCTGCCTTTGATGTTTTGAGCAATACCTCAAATTCATCAAATTTATTTACTAAACTCCTAGCATTGGTGTACACGCAAGTATACCTGCACCTGTTTCTATTCTTAGCTACCCTAATACAACCCATGTGTTTACTTGTACCGCAATGGCTCCCAGCAGTCTCTGAAATATCATGCATCTTGTTTTTCAGGCTTCTGCTCATTCTAATAGAAGCAGTGCAAGAATCTCTTTCACCTCTGGCAGTGGCTACTGTCAATCTATTGGTCTTTGTCTCCCCCCAAGCTAGCAGTTTTCCGACCCACCTAACACTGCCTCGATAGCATCAGCAAATATTCTTGCACCCTTTCTATTTAAGTGTATCCCATCCCTGTAGAAGCAATCTCTCCTGTTAACAAGTACAGTCCAGGCTGAAAAAAATTCTACCCCTTGAGCCTTGCACAATGTTTCCAGGGCCGAATTGATCGACAAGGCTCTCATCATATACTCCCTCCTATCGTGTCTGGGCAGAATTGCAGACACTTTCAAATTCAACCCTAATTCTCGGCTTTTGTTCAACAGTGCCACACTTTGCCACGCCACACTTTGGTTCTCTGATGGCTTTTTTGACTTCTTCCTTCAATGGAACTGGTTCATGATTACACTCTTGAAAATGGAGTGGGAGATTATTAGAGTCAGCAGGTGCTCTGAAGAGCTGTTCATAGTACTTCTTTCACCTTCCTATAATTGTGTTCTCCTCTGTTAAAATTTTCCCCTTGGAGTCTTTAATTGCATTAAGTTTTGGATGGAACTTTTGTCTTAAGGACTTAATAACATCATACCAATATTTTTGGTATGATGTTATTAAGAAATAAATAAATAAAAATATTTATTTATTTATTTATTCATTTTTATCGAAGGTACTGAATTTTAATTTACCACCACGTAAACTACCTAAGAAACAGATGTGTCAGATTTTGAGTTCGGTCTCCAGAATATTCCGCAAAAAGAATTACTTGTTCAACAAGTCAATCAAGTAATGAACAACTCAAAAAATGTGCGTTTATCTAGATTAAATAGGAACGAGGTTATAGCATTACATAATCTTAGAGAAAATAAAGACATTGTCATTCAATGGGCAGATAAGGGTGACACGGTGGTTATACTTAACAAACTGGACTATATTAGCAAATTGTATTCTATTATATCAGACAGCTCCACTTACCAAGAAATAGATTAGAGTAATTTTAATAAATATTTTAATTTTTAAGTTTTTTTTTTTTTTTTTGATTGCTAGGATACTACAACATGCCCACTATCCTGTGAAACGAATGCTTTTCTGAAATGATCAAAAGCTATTTACAGTATCCTAAACCCTCTCAATATAATTAGTATGTTAATTTGCCAATTAACATGTTCACTTCTTTCTCACACAAGTGTGTGGTTTCAGATTTTTAATCCACTTGGAGGAGGAACTACCCTACTCTTAGAAATTTGTTTTTTTAATTTGACGGAAGAAAAATCAGATATTTTTGTGAAGAAACCTTCACTGGAGGGCAAACAATTCGGTCATAGTGAGAAGAAAGTCCAAATATGTCTCTGCCCCTTTCAATCCTGAGTCCTAAAATCGGTAGCAAAAGTTTTTATTAATGATTATAGACAAATTAAAAGCTATGTGTAGAACATTTTTAATATAGTTGACTAAACTATTTAAGTAAATAAAAGCTGTTTAAAAATAAATTTTCATTCTTACCTCCAACTTTTCTCGTTTATCATCAATGATTTCTTTAAACCACCTGAGAGCACCTTCCTATTTTAAGAATTAGTAATAATAAAGTTAAATTTTTTTTTCTAAATGGTGCAAAATATCAATTAAAAAGTTATATATATTTTAATAAATATTGATTTTTTTTTGGATAATTATAAATTTAACATATTAAGCTAAAATGTAGACAGCTTTTCTGAAAATTAAATCTATTAATTATATTTTATTTAATGCAATTACAGTCAGTTCTGTTAAAATGTGTGTTTTTGCTACACGAATTTGCTCCAATGCGACTGATATATTAGGGAACAATTATGAGTATAATGTGGTTTTCGCATTGGTTCATGTGCGATTTCACCTGCAAGTAACACCAGGTGAACGCAAAACTCAGCACCATGCTGAATGTAGCGACCTGCACAGCAATATATACAAGTTTACGAAGCTTAAAAAAATGTCAAATGTAAAATGTATGAGAGCTATATTTCCTATTTACTGTAGCTGTATTGGTCAGAGACACACTGTTATCATTCACTGTATCCACAAGATAATAAGTGATATTGCAGGCCGACTCACGTTTTCAGAAGCTCTAATTTTTCTGTTCAAACAGAAATTTCATGAGGTGAGATAGCATAAGCGGAAGAGCACATTTCTGGAGGTCAATACCATAAAACAATAAAAACAATTTGCAGTTCCCGGTTTATTGAACTTTCTGTTAGTACATTCTAAGGCTAAACTCCATTATTTGGATGCCACTTGTCTCTGCGCAGTGGGCGTGCTCGTAGAACGGAGTAATTGTATGGTCTATTTCTGTGATTGGGTGAATATTGTGAAGGAGTTTTCTTTCTGATTGTTTTGTGTCGTCGAGGAAGTGAGTGCTTAGCTTAGGTAGGGTGTTTATCCCCCATCCCACTGTTTTAAAATCCGAAAATGAGTTCACGATTTAAAAACAGCGGCAAGTGGGGGGATAAACACCCTAGGCATATCAACCTAGGAGGCAGTGGGCGAGGAAAGCAGAGTGGCACCTGCCAGTCACTGCTTTGTTCCTGTCTGTTTGTCGAAATATGGACTAGTACCTAAGATCTGGAGTTTTACCCATTCTAATTATAAATGGGTAGTATCTACCATCTTACTGCATTTGCGATAATACTGATAGCTGGAATTTGCTTACTTACTTCACCACCTCCTTTAATATAACTGGAGTGATCCCATTCATCCCAGATGCCTTTCTTATGTTTAACTTCAACAATTTCTCCTCCAGTTCGCTCTCAGTTTTTACAAATCATTTAGCTCACTGTTAGAGTTTAATAAGCTTCTGTCCTCCATTTCTTTCCTGGCACATAATAACCTTCGATGTTTTTGCACCAAAAAAAAAAAGAAAATAAAATCAAATCCTCCACTTCCTTACAGAATTCCACAGGTGTGGATGTAGATGCAAAATACTCATTCAGATTGTCAGCTATCTGAGCAGAATGATCAACACTCAAACCATCAATATCAAGTGGACCAATCTGATTCATCCTCTTCCTTCTGGCGTATATAAGTAAAGAAGTTTTTGCTGTTTTTCTTAGCTTCCTTTTCAATCATGCATGATGATTAGATACATGCATTTAATCATGCATGTATCTAATCATCTTGACATCATCAGAGGATGCTGTCAAGAAGGAAAGTTCTACAGTGTAGAACTTTCTTTCTTGTAACCGTACTTGGTTACCAGAGATCATTTAATCATGAATTGACTGATGCATAGTCTCTCATATACTTTTTCCATCACAGGTTGCAGAGAAATCAGACAATATGATCCTCTCTCATCAGGTAATTGCTCTGGGCTTTTAATGATTAATCTCAAATCAGCTACTCTTCATGCTCGGGAATGATACCCTGCTAAAGACAATTACTGTATGTATACAAAAATATTTGGTCCTCTATAAAAAGCTCACTTGAAAACTTTTACCTCTATTAAGTCAAGGCCTAGTGACTGGCGATCCTTAGCCCTTTCCACAACCTGGACTACATCATTAATTGTGAACAATTCTTCACTAAAATTTGCACAATATATAGCATTACATGCAACCATGTCGAGATGGTGTTCAGCTAACTCTTCATCTTGCATTTCTGGAAACAGTTCATCTAAGACCATGCTCACAGATTCTTGCTAATTCAATGTAGTTTTAGTTCTGCTCCTGAGAGTACAATTTGCGTCTCTTAAAAAATAATATATTTCTGTTATTAGTTTAAATACAGACAGCCAAAGGTCTTTGATCCTTCAACTTCCACATATCTCTGCCAAGAAGATTTCTTGGCTTGAGCAATAGCTCATACATAGACTCTCCCTAGGTTCTTATACTGCTCAAAATACAAACTAGACATTTGTGTGTCCCAACATGTCTATACAACTGGAGTTTCCTCCTCACATTACGCAGTTGCAATCTTTTCAGACTTAAGTCCCCATTCCACCAAAATAGAAGTCTATCACGATACTTTCTTCTCTTCATATATTTTGTAGAAGCATTAAACATTATGCCCTGCAATTTATTTACATAATCAAGGAGTTCGATCTGATCCCAAACTATACCGTGAATTAAAGCATCAACTACCAAATTCAAACCTAGCCCAATTCATTGTGCTTACAGAAAATCTTTCTAAGTCTTTAATCACTCTCTTACGCTGGCTAAACACCAAGTCAAAAGAGATGACATTATGATCACTCATAGTCAAATGATCTATAACATTCCAGTTGTGCACATTACCCAGGACAGGTACTGTACCAATAGATACACCTATGATGTAGAACTGTCCACGTATTGAAGAATATGTCCTTGTATATTCAGCACTTCCAATCCAGAGGCAGAGAGAAAATGCTCGAGTAACTTACCCCTTTCATTGGTTCTCTCTCTCCACCTCACACAGTGGAGTATGAATTTGGGTTTCAGCAAAGATTATAAAGCCAGATGTTAAAGATTGAAATATATGCTCTATATATAATTTTTATATGGCACATCAGAGGGCTGACAATAAAATGAGACAAGGTAGACACTGCCAAAATCCCCAATTATTTCACAACAAATTTCATACTCATTGGAGAGACTAGCAATTCTAGTTACCACTAGTTTGCACTGTCAAACTCCTGCTTCTCCATCTCAACATTCAGCTGAAATGCAACACTCTGCGAACAACAATTCCTATCAACTACAGTATATGTTGCCTTTTTATTTTTCATTTTGCAGTTGCAACATATAGGGTTATCACTCCTATTTGTACAGTTCTTGTAAGTATGTCCCACCTGTGCACAGTGTCCACAAATAGCATCTTTCTTACAGTACTTGGCCACGTGTCCGTAATTAAGACATTTGTAGCACTGCACTACGGAAAAAGTTTCCTCATATTTGTAAGCTCTCCAATCAACATATAATTGTTTGCTGTTCTTTAGAATCTTTAAGGCTTGGTGACTTGGTCTCTAATACTCAATTTGACATGTCATTACTCTTAGGTTTATTGATCGAAACCAATGTATGGTATCCTTAAAATCCTGCTTTGATAAACCGTATTCCTTACAGTTAGTCCAAACTTGATCAAGGAACTCATTTTGATCCACACCCTTGTCCCCATCATGAACTTCTTTTGGAACAGAAAACTGCAGACCAACCTCCTGTTTCCTAACACATCCTCACAGCTGGGTAAGTCATCCTCAATCTCTCTGCCTCAATCAGGACCCACGATCATGTATTGTCCATATATTGTTCACTTTTACGTCACTTAATAAAGACTTAACTAGCATGCACATTGCTAGTATCTTTTTAATTATAATGTATTATAATTAAAAAGATACTAGCAATGTGCATGCTAGTAACTATGACAGCATGCCATCTGGAGAT
This sequence comes from Mastigoproctus giganteus, assembly GCF_048544385.1. Taxonomy (NCBI): domain Eukaryota; kingdom Metazoa; phylum Arthropoda; class Arachnida; order Uropygi; family Thelyphonidae; genus Mastigoproctus; species Mastigoproctus giganteus. The sequence continues at coordinate 137,039,078 of NC_143578.1, read as the reverse complement.
TTCAAAAGAAACAGCGATTAAGTTTTATAAGAAACTAAGAGATATTTGCGAATTACAGTTGTTAAAAAAAAAACCCCATTAAGTTGGATGGATTGGGGAAAACTGTAAAAGCAGACAAAACTGTATTGGTAAAACCAAAACATCATAGAGGACAAAATTTAACTGCTAAGAAGAAATGGGCATTTGGAGTATTTGAAAGAGAATCAAAATTCATCTTCATGAAATTCATAAAAAATTGGAAAAGAAAAACTCTTTTACGCATTATTAGAAAAGTAGTGAAGAAAAATACTACCATCATAACAGATGAATGGCATGGATACAGTCATATTATGACTTTAGAAAAAAAGAATTACAAACATTTAACGGTGAAACACATGGAACATTTTGTAGATCCACATACAGGAACACATACGAATAACATTGAACCCCAGTGGAAGACACTAAAAAGTGAAACTAAAAAACTAAATGGCAGCTGTGAAGATATGTCCATGGGTCACATGAATGAATATATGTGTCATCAAATTTATGGGAAAAATCATGAAGATGCTTTTCAGAATATTATTACTCAAATTGCAAATAGCTATTGAGGTCCATGTACAGAAGACTCAATTTACCGAGGTCGGATTAACTGGTACACTTCACAATTCCAAATTAAAAAAAAAAAAAAATTAACCAGAAATCATAAAATTGAAGTAATAAATAAAATAGGTATAAACAGATGTTTTGCAAGGCATAAGTAAATAAATGACAAGAAGCCGTGTTATAAGTCATCAATTGAAGATTAGTGTACCTATTATCTTGCAACTCCCACTGTCTTTATACCCACCGTCAAAAAAAAAAAAAAAAAAAAGAGACCAAATGTTTAGTTTGTTTTAGTGCATTGTGTCAATTGTTGTGTTCCATCGTGCCAAAAAAGGACAAATTTTGTTTCGTTATGTATGCCAGGGATGTCGGAAATTTTTTTTTTAAAGTAACTTTTTTTTTTTGTTTAGAAATCACGAAAATGATGGGAAAACGCAAGAGTTGTGCTTTCAATTAAACAAAAACTTAAAATTATTCCAAAGTTTGAAAATGGTGCATCTGTTAAATCTCTAAGGAACCATTATAATGTTGGTGATCAAACCATACACAACATTGTAAAATATAAAGGGAAGCTATTAGATTTAAAATCAGCATCGTAAAAAATAAAGGGAAGCATCTTATTAGACATGTGGGTAGCGCATGGTAAGTTTTTTTGTTTTTTATCTATCGCCATAATTTTTACTTAGGTTGCTGAACATTTTTCGATACAGTAAATCCCTGACTTATGTAGCTTCGGACTTATGTTACGTTATTTATATATTTTTTTCTATGACTGAAGATTTCAGTGAAGGGACACACATTTCACTATAATAACATAAAAAACCCACAGAATTCCAGCTATTGGTATTATCGCAAATGCAATAAGTTTGAGTTTACTACCGTTTATAATTAATTGCACTAACAGAAAAGTTTGGCAAATAAACCAGAAAGGTTTATTTGCCAAAGGCAAATAAACCAGAAAGTGCTTTGAGAAGATTAGACTGGTCGCAGAAAGGAGTCAATGTGAATGGAGAGTATCAAAACCAAAATTTTGATTTGCAGATGATATTCTGATCATAAGCAAAAATTCTTATCATCAAAAAAAAATATGATTACTGAAGACGTTCAAGAATTGCTGGTAGAAAAAGAGGCTGGCAAAGTCTATTTGGTGGAAAAGGCATGAGAAGCAAATCAAATAAATTCAGAGAATGATAGATAGCGCAGATGAAAATTCTGAATTTCCAAATTTTACACTAAAAAGTATACGGAAAGGCATAAAGTTAGCCGAGCAATCAGAATCTTATTTTTTGAATTCAGATTCTTCGACTGAAAGGAGCCCAAAGTTCAAAAGGGAGCTTCGAAAATTCTTAGCTCTATACCATGAAATTTACAAAGATCTATCAAGCAGAAGCAAGCAAAACCAGATTACTGATTTTTTAAAGAGAGCAGAAGATACACGAAATTTAGAATGGTGTATTTTTGTCAGTTTTGTTAACATTTTGTTAATGAAATGGTATATTTTTGTTAGCTCTTGGAACATAACTCTTATAACACAGTTTCACACTGCAAGGGATTTTATAGGAACCCAACTACCGTGTTATACGACGGTTACCTGTACTTATCTGGGACAAGTCATTAGCTGTAATAATGATAAATGGCTGGAAGTCATGAGAAGAATAAATTTTGGATGGATAGCATTCAGGAAATATGGTCACATACTGAGGAGCAATATCCCAATTTGTCTGAAACACAAAATAACGAACCACTGTATACTCCCCACCATGACTTATGGAAGTGAAACTTGGCACCCATCAAACAATGGAAGAGAAGCTGAGAACTACACAGCAAAGAATGGAACAAATTATAGGAATCAGACTGTTATATAAGAAGAGAAACACATGGATTAGGAGCAAACTCAAATAAAGGACATTCTTATCAAAACTAAGAACTAAAATGGTCTTGGGCAGGCCACATAGCTTGAAGACATGACAGATGGACTAAGAAAATAACAGAATGGTACCCAAGAAGAGCTAGAAGAAAACCTGGAAGACAATGACAGAGTCAGACATAAAATTCATGAGTTTGAGAGTAGTAAATGGATGGCCATTGCACAAAACAGAAGGAACTGGAAGGTTGCTGGAGAGGCTTTCATCCTGCAGTGGATTGAAAATGGCTGATGATGATGATGATGATGACGTTTTTCCAATTTTGGCATTTTCTGATTTTTATTTTTATTATTTCTACTGCAAATTTCTATTCCTGATTCCATATTACAAAACATGATTCATCTTAATTTAATATTCTTAGTAAGAAATAAGATTTTTATTAAAGAATAAGCATTGCAATTCAGAAATTTAATAAAACTATTACCTGTAAGATTTTTCTTGGATTCAAAGAAGTTTCAAGTGCTTCCATTTTTTTTGCAATCAGCAAGCATCTAAGGAATATCATTAATAAATAATTAACAATTATAATGCTAACATCTCTCTCTCTCTCTCTCTCTCTCTCTCTCTCTCTCTCTCTCTCTCTCTCTCTCTCTCTCTCACACACACACACACACACACGAGGTGCCTCCGTAGCCAGGTGGGAAGGAGCAGCAGTGCGTATCACATGCTCCTTGATTAGACCGGGGTTCGAGCCCGTCACCACCAAATACGGAGGATGCACAAAGGTCAGGGAATAACCACCGCATATCCCCAGAGCAATATGGCCTTAGTTGCTAATGTTCCTAAAAAAAAAAAAAAAACACACACGGCTTTTCAAATTACAGTTTAGATATACTGAATGGTGCTAGCCATTATCAATATGTCATTCAATACATTTTATCTATAAACAGTAATCTGTATTTTGGCTACATTAGTATATAAATTTTTTATTAATTTTCTCCTTAGGACAGATGCTCTTATCTTTGACTCAAAGTAATAAGGAGTGATGCTTAGCTATTTAGGTTTTAGATAAAAATATTTTCCAGCTTTGCACAGGTATATTCAAGATGGATATAATGGTCTACAGTCAACTGATTCTTGATGGCTCTGGCCTGGTTTGATACTTTTATCTACAGTCATTATTTAGTAGCGACTGTAGAGAAAAATATAATACATTGCATTGTTTTTTACTCTTCAAAATTGGAACATGTCAAAATCTGTATTTCAAGATGTTCCAATTTTCTTTGTTAATAACAGATAATCCAGTTTCAAACGAAATTAACCAAAAACCATTAGAATGGCCACATTAAGATTTTGGAGGAACATTTATCTTTATTTAGGCTATAGAGATTAAGCTAATGTTGGAAATGTCTACTTTTTCTTTTCAATTTAATAAAAAAAAATATATATAAAACTTATGAAGGAGAGTATGATGATAACCAGCTGAAGCCTCCGCAAGAAGCATCAACAAAAACATGCTTTACAGAAAAATTTCTTTAAACAGTATTTATCACATGTTTTTAAAGTGGTTAGTATAGTTTTTGACTAGACAATTTTTTTTTTTTAAACAAGTTTTAAAAAACATAGTGTTAGCATCTAATAATGGTATGTTTTGTACCTCCCAAACACTCACTTAAGTGCATGTAGTAGTAGTAGTCATTACTGTCAGTAGTGGTGGCATGTGATGCAAGAAAGCAAGTGTATGAGCTTATGCAGCATCAGCCAAAAAAAAAAAAAAAAAAAAAAATCACACCATTGCCTCCAAATGCCTGTCCAGTATACCCTTAAATTTATTCAACCTATCAAGTTCCGCAACGACAGATGGAAGTTTGTTCCAGCAATTAACCACCCGCTGGCTAAAGGCAAATTTCCGCACATCTATTCTACATCTGTCTTTTCTTAATTTGAATTTATGCCCCCTCAGGTTCGTAATCTGAATAAGTGAAAGGATCCCGTCAGAATTCAGCGTGCTCAACCCATTCAAGGCCTTATATACCTCAATCAGATCGCCTTGCAGGTGCCTAGTCTCCAGCCACTGCAATTTGCAGAACTTAAGCCTCTCTTGGTAAGAGGATCCCTTCATTCCCCTCACCAATCTTGTTGCCCTTCTCTGTACACGCTCAAGTAAATCTACATCCTTCCTAAAATGAGGCCTCCAGACCTGTACGCAGTACTCAAGGCGTGGCCTGACCATTGCCTTATACAGAGGGATAATCACCTCCTTTTCCCTGCTAGCAAAATTCCTATATATCATTGACAAAACCCCATGACCTGCCCTGGCAGCCTGTCTGCATTGCTCAGAAAACTTCATATCTGTCTGCACAATTACTCCCAGGTCTTTTTCATTTTCTACCACCTTAAGTGTAGTACCACACAGTTGGTACGTTTCTCTGGGGTTACTTCTACCCATATGCAGTACTTTGCATTTGTCAAGGTTAAACTTCAGTTGCCACTTCTTAGCCCATCTGCCCAAATTATCTAGATCCTGTTGCAGTAGCACACTGCCATTACTGTCATTAACAACCCTGCCAACCTTTGTATCATCTGCAAACTTCGACATTAAGCCTGATATGATATACCTTCAACAATATATCATTGATAAATATACAAAACAACAGTGGACCTAACACCGAACCCTGTGGGACTCCATTAATAACATTAGTCCACGAAGAGCAGCACCCATTGATTACCACCCTCTGTCTTCTCCCACTTAACCATCCTTTTATCCATTGTAGCAACTTACCCTTAATACCATTCTGCTCCAATTTGTACAATAGTCTTCCATGCGCAACAGTGACAAAAGCTTTCCTGAAATCCAAATATATGATATCAAAATTATTTTTTGCATCCAGTTCCTTTGTAACCACATCATAATATCCTATCAAATTTGTCAGACAAGACTTTCCTTTAATAAACCCATGATGTGTCTGAATTATTGCTGCAGTCTTGTCTAGATGATCCTGCAATGCATCTTTAACCAGTGACTCCATTATTTTACCCGGAACAGAAGTTAAACTAACTGGTCTGTAATTACTCGTGTCACCCTTCAATCCCCCTTTGTGAATTGGGGATACATTTGCACATTCCCAGTCCGTGGAAACCTCCCCTGAGTCCAAGGATGCTCTCATAATTATGGCTAAGGGTTTGCTTAGTTGCTTTGCTGCCTCCTTTAATATAACTGGATAGATCCCATCCACCCCAGGTGCTTTTCTTATGTTTAACTTCAACAATTTCACCTCCACTTTGCTTTCAGTTATTCCAAAATCATTAAGTATCCTGCTACAATTTGATAACCTTCTGCCATTTTCAAACCTTAATAATTCCTCATGTGTGAATGTAGATGCAAAATACTCATTCAGTTTGTTTGCTATCTGAGCAGGATCATCAACAGTCGAACCATCGGTGTCAAGTGGACCAATCAGACTCATACCCTTCCTTTTAGAGTTTATATAAGTAAGGAAATCCTTGCTGTTTTTCTTAACATCTTTTGCCAAGGATTTCTCGTAATCTGCCTTTGCCTGCCTAACCTCCTTTGTCACCTGATTACAGACTAGCTTATATCTGTCATAGGCTTCTGAGTCGCTTAATAATTTATATGCATCCCATGCATTTTTCTTCTCTATTATGAGTCTCATTAGTTCATTAGATAACCATTTAAGCCTAAACTTTGAACAATATTTCTTAATAGTATGAAACTTTTAGTAGCTTCCACGATTAATTCCTTGAACGCATCCCACTTAGAATTTACTGTTGGTAACATCGTCAGTTTATCCCACTGTACAGAATTTAAAAACTGTAGGAGAGCACTGTACTCACCTTTACGGAAGCAAAAACCCTTTCCTTTACCCCTAATGGTAATTAAATCTTTAAGTAAATCCCACATCAGTACACTGTGATCACTGCCACCTAGTGGTTCCTTTATCTGCAAATTCTTAATACACGAATGATCACTGCTGATAACCAGATCAAGAGTATTACTTTCTCTGGTTGCCTCTCGAACATGCTTACTTAGGTTTACTATTTTAAGAGATGTAGAAAAGCAATGCCAATCATTAATTAACTGGATTCATGGATGTGAAAGAAGTGAATTTAATCTTTATGTTGGAAATATAAATAAAAAAAAATTAAAAAAACCTGCATGAGCTTTTTATATCATTCAGAGAGATTTATTTGTCTAAATTTATCCTAATATAAGGGGTTACTGACATTTTTGTAACATAAGTGTAAAATAGTGACAACAGTCAGTTATGTAATTACAATCAAGGCTCTTTACAGCAACCTCCCACCAGGGGATTAAGAAAAACAGTCATTATATTGAAAGGACACTATGTCAATTGTTCATAAAATCAGAAAAAGAACAAAGAAAAGACTGAACAATGCAATTTTTGCTAATACAATATAGTACAATCTAATTCAGAATATGTACTACAGTATCAAACTTGAAAGTGAAGATTGTATATTTTGCATTGATTGCACGATGTAAGAAGAACGATTGAAAATAGGATGGCTGAGGAACAGTACAGCTTTAGGCCTGGCAGATCAACAGTGGATTTAATTTTCTGCATCAGGCAACTGATGGAAAAGTGTTATGAACACAATAAAGAATTATGGATGGCATTTTTGGATATAAAGAAAGCGTTTGATGCCATAAAGAGAGAGAAAGTGTGAGAGGTTTTGAGAAACTTGGGGATAGAGGAACATTTTGTGGAGAGAATTGAGAATATGTGCACCAGTACAGTGAGCAAAGTAAGAACAGTGGTGGAGTTGACGGAGAGCTTCGAAATAACATCAGGTTTGAGGCCAAGAGGCGTCCTGTCACCACTACTGGTCATAGCTGTCATGAATGATGTGCAATGTATAGTGGTGGAACAACTTGGACAGGACCAGATGAAAGTCATGCTCTTTGCAGATGACCTCTGCATATGGGGAGAGAACAGGGAACAGGTGCAATGGCAAGTTGATATATGGGCTAGTATGGTCAGTGAATTTGGACTGGTTTTCAGTCAGGAGAAGAGTGAAGTAATGGTTCTAAAGAGGAGTGGTGAGCTTGATGGATACATTACAATGGAAGGGAAACAACTAAAAATGGTTAACAACTTCAAGTATCTAGGAAGACCATTACAAAGACTGGAGTAATAGATGAAGAAATAAGTAGAAGGATACAAGCGGGTGGGAATTTCTATAGGCAGACAAGAGATCTGATCTGGAACAGGAACATACCACCGAAGTATAAGAAGGCTATATATCAGTCCAATTATCAGGCCAATTATGTATCGATTCTGACATATGCATCTGAAAGTTGGACTATGAGGAAAAAAGATGAAAGCAGAATTCATGGGGCAGAAATGAGATTTGTGAGGAGCATAGCCAGAAAGACAAGATGCAGCAAAATCAGGAATGATGTGATTAGGGAGAGAATTCAGGTTGAAAAACTCCAGAATAGGATTGAAAGTTGCCGTTTGAAATGGTTTGGACATGTCAGGAGGATGAACGAGAGGTGTTTGCCAAGAAGAATGTTTGATTTACAATTAAGGGACAAAGGACCAAGGGGGAGATCAAGAATGGATGGCAGGACATGATAAAGACCAATGTCATTAAGAGAGGAGGAAACTGGAGTGAAATCAACGACGGAGAGAGAGAAGTACACGGACAGAGCATGGTGGCAAGGCTTCATGCATTGACCTGTGGAATAGCGGAACAATGATAGATGATGATGATGATGCATGATGTAGTAAGATTAATTTGTAAATTGTATATGTACAGTAATTACTGTATACAGTAGTACATATGTAAATTCCCTTGATATTCAATTAATTTTAAACAATTAATTCTTGATATATATATTTACATACAGGGTAATTATAAACTCCTTGTTCAGTTTTACATTTTCGTAACTTCGTTCTATACATGATAAAATCAATCTGTAAAAAGGGTAAGGGAAAGAATTTATTACAGTTTTTTAAACATTTATTCTTGGGATGTTAATTCTCAACATGTCCACTCTCATTATGTATACAAACTGAGATATGATTCTGAAATTCTAGAAATATGTTTTGCAGTTGATTTTCAGTAATATCCTGAATCACATTAGTTATCTTAGTCTGAAGATCGTCTAAAGAGCAAGGTTTTGTTCAATAAACAATAATCTTAACATGTCCCCATAGAAAAAAAAATCCACTGGGCTCAAATCTGGTGAACGTGATGGACAAGAGATCAGTCCACTTCTTCCAATCCATCTCTTGGGAAAATTTTCATTCAGAAACTGCCTAACACTGAGAGCAGAGTGACAAGGTGCACCATCTTGCTGAAACACTGTATCACCTATAAGTCCTAAACATGTCAGTTCAGGAATAAAGTAATTCTGCAGCATTTCCAAATAACTCTCACTGTTAACAACCTGTCCTTGGCCTTCCAGGTTGTAGTTTATCATTGACGGAATCTGTTTCTTTAAACTTTTTCATTCACTTAGTTATGGAATTCCTGAGTAGTGCATCGTTGTTGTAATGGATTCTAAATCATTTTTTGTACTGCGATTACAGACATAACTCGGCCAACCATGGTACACAATTTACTTTCTCTTGTATTGAAGCCATTTGGTCAAGCCTAATTCTGCAATAAAATAATAATAAAATTTTTGCTAAACTACAATAAAATAAATGAATCGCTCTTAGTACATACTAAACTTGACAAAAATTACATTTCTAATGTTTTTTACAGATTGATTTTATTATGTACACAGCGGAAGTTATGAAAGTTCAAAGCCTAATCATAGACAGAGGAATTGGTTTCACACTGTAAATAACACTGGTCAACAGCTAAAATGTTTTGGTAGTAAAATCGATCAATTTCAGCTACATAAAAATATGAAGTTAAAATGGATTATTATCTTTAGTTTTGATGATACTGTACATGTCACTTTTATAGCATTTTTGCTTGATTTTTGGGGAAATTTGGTCTTGAGGTACAGTTTGTGTGGCAACACTGCAGCCATTGGTGCTGAGTCACACTATTTACTGTCTAGATGCATCATCAGCCAATCTGAGCTAGGCATCTGTCCATGCTACACGTTTTTGACTGAGCAAAAACTTGAAATTTAGCATGCCATGTAAGTGTGTAAATAGTGTGGATAATTTTTGTTATGTTTGTAGTTAAGTGACATTTGTATCACAGAAATGTGCCATTACTCTAATAATAAGGTATAGCAGATACTGGAAGTTTTTTTTATGAGGAGCTCACATCTGGTGAGTATGGCTTGGCACACCTAGGGTACTGAGCTGGATATCATCATTCTTCTCTTCGAGTGATTCTCTTCCACTTTTGTCTATCTCTCTCTCTCTCAGGGTAACTCGGGAATTTTTTTTGGCTGGTGCAGCATAAGCCTCAGGCTTCTTTGCACCATATAGCTAATAATAATAATAATAATAATAATAATAAAAACTTATTAATCAGTGTCAGCAGAGGATTATAAACTATAAATTATAGGACTGCTTACATGTTTTAATAATTTAACTTGTCACGTAGATGTAACGTACAACAATAATATTAGTAGAGCTTTTAGAATCGGTGATATGGCATAAATAGCTGGCATGAGAGTTTGAACCACGTGGGTAGAAATAGATAGCTAAATATATTATAAATACTTCGATTTTACAAACGTAATGTTTTAACTTAATACATATAACTTAAACTTGATAGGAGACACGAAATCAATACAAAGTAACGTGGAAGGAGATAAAACTCGATACTATACTGAAATATACAGAGTCGTGTCACAATATTATGACCTCCCCCAATGCAGACATCACACATGCCTAGTGAATCAGACATCGCACGTGACAAGCTCACACACTGCAAGCATATAAGGCTTAATATTCAGCATTTGTGAACACAGTAACAGCCTCTGTCATGGGCCAAGCACGCGACCTATCAGACCTGGAAAAAGGCATGATCATCGGCTATCATTAGCATTAGCATTAGTAGAGGCTTATGATGATGCAAGAAAGCAAGCTTATTCAGCATCAGCCAAAAAAAAAAAAAAAAAAACACACCACTCCCATTTCACCCCTCCGTTCGCTCGAAATACCTGTCCAGTTGAGCCTTAAATTTGTTTAGGCTATCAACTTCAACAACTAGTGATGGAAGTCGGTTCCACCAACCAACCACCCGCTGGCCAAAGGCAAATTTCCGCACATCTATCCGACATCCGTCCTTCCTCAATTTGAATTTATGCCCTCTGAGCTGATTATTCTGAGCAAGATGAAGAATCCCATTGGCATTGAGCATGCTCAAACCATTCAAAGCCTTATACACCTCTATCAGATCACCTCGCCGGTGCCTAGTCTCCAGACTCTGTAATTTGCAAACCTTAAGCCTTTCTTCGTAAGAGCAACCCTTTGTTCCATTCACTAATCTTGTTGCCCTTCTCTGAACCCGTTCCAGCAGCTCTACATCCTTCTTGAAATGAGGCCTCCAGACCTGTATACAGTACTCAAGATGTGGCCTAACCATTGCCTTATACAAGGGAATAATCACCTCCTTATCCCTGCTAGAAAAATTCCTGTATATCATTGACAAGACACCATGAGCTACTCTTGCAGCTCGTCTGCACTGCTCAGAGAACTTCATATCTGCCTGCACAATTACCCCCAGGTCCTTTTCATTCTCCACCACTGTCAGTGTAGTACCGCAGAGTTGATACGTTGCTCTGGGGTTACTGTTTCCCATATGTAGTACTTTACATTTGTCAATGTTAAACTTCATTTGCCACCTCTCAGCCCATCTGTTCAACCTTTCCAGATCCTGTTGCAGCAGCATAGCGTCAGTGGTGTCCTTAACAACCCTGCCAACCTTTGTATCATCTGCAAACTTGGACATTAAACTTGATATCCCATCATCAATATCATTCATAAACACCGAAAACAACAACGGACCCAACACTGAACCCTGAGGAACTCCACTAATAACATTAGTCCACGTTGAGCAGTGTCCATTGATTACCACTCTCTGTCTTCTGCCACTCAACCATCCCCTTATCCATAGCAGCAATTTGCCTCCAATGCCACACTGCTCCAATTTGTGCAGCAGTCTTCCATGTGCAACAGTATCAAAAGCCTTTCTAAGATCCAAATATATAATATCAAAGTTATTCCCTGCATCTAGTTCTTTTGTGACTACATCATAGTATCCAATCAAATTGGTCAGGCAAGACCTGCCCTTAACAAAACCATGCTGCGTCTGAGCTATAACTGAATTCTTGTCTAGATGATCCTGCAGTTCTTCTTTAACCAGTGCCTCCATTAATTTACCTGGAACAGAAGTTAAACTAACAGGGCTATAATTACTTGTGTCAGCCTTTGATCCTCCTTTGTGAATTGGGGTTACATTTGCATTGATGAATTTGAGGTATTGCTCAAAACATCAAAGGCAGATATTGTTGGGATATCAGAGACGTGGTGTCACACAGATATAAGGAATGCAGAACTGGAATTTGGGGAATACAATGTGTATAGAAAGGATAGACAGGACAGGAGGGGAGGAGGGGTTATGCTATTAGTTAAGAAACACATAAAATCCAAGAAAGTGAAGCCAGTCGACATCGATGGACAGGTTAGTGTCGAGTCAGTTTGGTGTGACATAAGCATAGGGAAATCAAAATTGAGAGTAGGAGTGTGCTATAGGCCTAATGACTCTGATGAGTATAATAAGATATTGTACATGGAAATAGAGTGGGCCAGTAAATCAGAGAGTCTTATAATGGGGGATTTTAATTTCCCAGATATTGACTGGAATTTGTGGGTTGGTCACTCGCACACTAGCAAGGCTTTTGTGGATTTATTGGATGATTGTTTTCTACATCGGCATGTTCGTGAGGCAACAAGATGGAGCAATACTCTTGATCTGATTATCAGTAGTGATTCTTCATGCATTAAGAATCTGCAGATAAATGAACCACTAGGTGGCAGTGATCACAGTGTGTTGAAGTGGGATTTACTCAAGGAGGTAACTACCATCAGAGGTAAAGGGAAGGGTTTTTGTTTTCGTAAAGGCGACTATGATGGTCTGAGACAGTATTTCAATTCTATACAGTGGGACCAACTGATGATGTTACCAACAGCAAACTCAAAATGGGAAGCATTCAAGGAACTAATCTTGGAGGCTACCAGGCTTTACATACCAACTAAGAAATATTGTTCAAGATTTAGGCCTAAATGGTTGTCAGATGAACTAATGAGACATGTGGCAGAGAAGAAAAATGCATGGGATAGATACAAATTAATGGGTGATATAGAAGCCTATGATAGATATAAGTTGGTCTGTAACCAAGTCACAAAGGAGATTAGGCATGCAAAGGCAGACTACGAAAAATCCTTGGCAAAGGATGCAAAGAAAAACAGAAAAGAGTTCTTTACCTATTTAAACTCAAGAAGGAAAGGGATGAATCAGATTGGTCCACTGGATATTGATGGTTCAACAGTTGAGGGTCCTGCTCAGGTGGCTAACAATCTAAACGAGTATTTTGCATCTACATTCACGCATGAGGAGTTATTCAGGAAGGAGAATGATGTAGGTAAAGTAAACATTGGCAGTGAGCTGGATGATTTTGTAATAACTGAGAGGAAAGTGGAGGAGAGATTGTTGAGGATAAACATAAAAAAGGCACCTGGGGGTGGATGGGATCTATCCAGTTATATTAAAGGAGGCAGCAAAGGAAGTAATCAAACCCCTAGCCATAATTATGAGAGCTTCTTTGGACTCAGGGGAGGTACCCATAGACTGGAGATATCGGGCCAGGGGTGCCAGCATTTCCAAACCAGCAGACTTTGTGAAATGCTCACATGCTGCAACGGTAAAAGTGCTATTATTATTATTGTTATTATTTGGTTTTTAGGAGCATTAGCAACTAAGGCCATATTGCTCCGGGATATGCGGTGGTCATTTCCTGACCTTTCCGCATCCTCCGTATTTGGTGGTGACGGGCTCGAACCCCGGTCTAATCAAGAAACATGTGCTACGCACTGCTGCTCCTTCCCACCTGGCTACGGAGGCGCCGGTAAAAGTGCATCAAGATTGGATGAATGGGACAGTTTTGATGGCTCTACATGCCAATTGTGGAGCCCCATGCACCACTGATCCCAAAGGTGAACATCAGCTGAAATGGGTGGTCAGGACCAATTCCTGCACTACTGTTGCTCAATTAGCCGTCCAAGTGAACTGTGGGGCTGGGGCCACCAGAAAGGTCTCCAAAATAACAGCGCAGCAATCCCTGTTGCATATTGGGCTCCGGAGCAGACGCTTCGTGACAGCATGGATGCTGATGGCCGTTCATCGCAAACAACTGCATCAGTTTGCACAGCAATACCGACACTGGACCCCGGCCGAGTGGCCTTCTCTGATGAGTCACAGTTTCTGCTCCACTGAGTGGATGGACGGTGGCATATTAGGCGTGAAACCTCTGAGAACAGACACCCAGACACGACTGCTGGCAGAAGACAGGCTATTGGGGGCAGTGTTATTGTCTGGAGAATGTTTTCATGGCATGGCTGGGGTCCGCTGATAACTCTGGAGGGCACCCTGAACGCAAATGGTTACCTATCGATTGTTAACAATCAGGTACACCCGTACATGTTGACAGTGTTCCCTGGGGGCGATGGTATCTATCAGAAAGACAATGTGCCACGCCATTTCACCAGAATTGTCCGTGAATGGTTTGAGGAGCACGACGAAGACTCGGATCCTCGGATTCTAATCCAATTGCAAATCTATGGGACCACCTCAATCGACACATCAGATGGATGGATCCTCCACCAAGGTACCTACAGGAACTCCAGGATGCACTGCAGTATGCACGGTCACAGATACCTGTAGCAACCTTCCGCAGACTTATTGAGCCCCTCCCATGGTGATGGCTGGCTGCAATGCATGCTGTGAAAGGTGCATATTCTGGATACTAGGTAGGTGGTCATAATAGTGTGCCTGGACCCTATACATTAGCATTAGTAGAGGCATATGATGCAAGAAAGCAAACTTATGCAGCATCAGCCAGAAAAAAAAAAAAAAAAAAAAACTTCCACTTCACCCCTCCGTTTGTTCGAAATACCTACCCAGCTAGGCCTTAAATTTATTTAGGCTATCAATTTCCACAACGAGGGATGGAAGTCTGTTCCACTAACCAATTACCTGCTGGCAAAAGGCAAATTTCCGGACATCGATCCTACATCTGTCTTTCCTCAATTTGAATTTATGCCCTCTCAGGTGATTATTCTGAGCAAGAGGCAGAATCCTGTCAGCATTGAGCATGCTCAAACCATTCAAGGCTTTATACACCTCTATCAGATCACCTCGCTGGTGCCTAGTCTCCAGACACTGTAATTTGAAAGACTTAAGCCTTTCTTCGTAAGAGCAACCCTTTGTTCCATTCACTAACCTTGTTGACGTACTCTGTACTCGTTCCAGCAGCTCTACATCCTTCTTGAAATGAGGCCTCTAGACATGTATACAGTACTCAAGGTGCGGTCTTATACAAGGGAATAATCACCTCCTTATCCCTGCTAGAAACATTCCTGTATATCATTGATAAGACACCATGAGCTACTCTTGCAGCCTGTCTGCACTGCTCAGAGAACATCATATCTGCCTGCACAATTACCCCAGGTCCTTTTCATTCTCTACAACTGTCAGTGTAGTACCACAGAGTTGATACATTGCTCTGGGGTTGTTGTTTCCCATATATAGTACTTTACATTTGTCAATGTTAAACTTCATTTGCCACCTCTCAGCCCATCTGCTCAACCTTTCCAGATCCAGCAGCATAGCATTAGTAGTGTTCTTAACAACTCTTCCAACTTTTGTATCGTCTGCAAACTTGGACATTAAGCTTGATATACCATCATCAATATTATTTATAAATACAGAAAACAATAATGGACCCAACACTGAACCCTGAGAGACTTCACTGATAACATTAGTCCACAATGAGCAGTGTCTATGATAACCACTCTCTGTCTTCTCAGGTGCCTCCGTAGCCAGGTGAGAGGGAGCAGCAGTGCGGAGCACATGCTTCTTGATTAGACCGGGGTTCGATCCCGTGACCACCAAATACGGAGGATGCGGAAAGGTCAGGAATGACCACCACATATTCACTGAGCAATATGGCCTTAGTTGCTAATGCTCCTGAAAAAAAACCAAATAACAATAACAATCTGTCTTCTCCCCCTCAACCACCCCTTTATCCATAGTAGCAATTTGCCTCCAATGCCACACTGCTACATTTGTGCAGCAGTCTTCCATGTGCAACAGTATCAAAAGCCTTTCTAAGATCCAAGTGTATAATATCAAAGTTATTCCCAGTTCTACTGTGACTGCATCATAGTATTCAATCAAATTGGTAAGGCAAGACTTCCCCTTCACAAAACCATGCTGTGTCCGAGCTATAACTGAAGTCTTGTCTAGATGATCCTGCAGTGCTTCTTTAGCCAGTGCCTCCATTAATTTTCCTGGAACAGAAGTTAAACTCGCAGATCTATAATTACTTGTGTCAGCCTTTGATCCTCCTTTGTGAATTGGGGTCACATTTGCACTTCTGCAGTCTATGGGTACCTTCTCTGAGTCCAAGGAAGCTCTCATAATTATGGCTAAGGGTTTGCTTACTTCCTTTGCTGCCTCCTTTAATATAACTGGATAGATCCCATCCACCCCAGGTGCCTTTCTTGTGTTTATCTTCAACAATTTCTTCTCCACTTCACTCTCAGTTATTACAAGATTATCTAGTTTACTACCAGAGTTGAATACACCTCTGGCATTCACCTCGCTCAATAACTCATCATGCGTGAATGTCGATGCAAAATATTCATTTAGTTTGTTAGCTACCTGAGCAGGATCATCAACAGTTGAACTATCAATATCCAGTGGACCAATCTGATTCAACCCCTTCCTTCTAGAGTTTACATAAGTAAAGAACTGTTTGCTGTTTTTCTTTGCATCCGTTGCCAAAGATTTCTCGTAATCTGCCTTCGCCTGCCTAACCTCCTTTGTAACTTGGTTACAGATCAACTTATATCTATCTTAGGCTTCTGTGTCAAGTGTTAATTTATATGTATCCCAAGCATTTTTCTTCTCTGCCATATGTCTCATTAGTTCATCTGACCTCCATTTAGGCCTAAACCTTGAACAATATTTCTTAGTTGGTATGTAAAGCCTAGTAGCTTCCAAGATAAGTTCTTTGAATGCTTCCCATTTTAAATTTGCTGTTGGTAACATCATCAGTTGGTCCCACTGTATAGAATTTAAATACTGTCTCAGACCATCGTATTCGCCTTTACAAAAGCAATAGCCCTTCCTTTTACCCCTGATGGTAGTTACCTTTTTGAGTAAATCCCACTTTAGCACACTGTGATCACTGCCACCTAGTTACAGATACTTCCTCTATTTGCAGATACTTAATGCATGAAGAATCACTACTGATTATGAAATCAAGAGTATTACTCCCTCTAGTTGCCTCCCGAACATGCTCATGTAGAAAACAATCATCCAATAAATCCACAAGAGCCTTGCTAGTGTGTGAGTGATCAACCCAGAAATTCTAGTCAATATCTTCGAAATTAAAATCCCCCATTATAAGACTCTCTGATTTACTGGCCCACTCTATTTCCTGTACAGTTTCTTATTATACTCATTAGAGTCATTAGGCCTATAGCACACTGCTACTTTCAATTTTGATCTCCCAGTGCTTATGTCTGTTCGAGTTTGAGCACGAGTGTAGCCTTTGTGGATGTAGCTTTTTGCCGCTCCTGGAACAGAGAAGTTTTTTCTGATTTATTTCTGTTTTATTAGCTTAAATTGGCATATTAACTTATTTTCTAGAGTAGCTTTATATTCCTATTTATGATACTCGTTTAAATTAATTTAGATAGAGATTTTGTAGGTATTACTTAGTATCGGTAAGGGTATCAAATCCACGTGTTGACCGTTCGTAAATTGCCGCCATTGTAACGCGATACAAAATATCTCGAACTAGATAGCATAAGCTTAATATAGTATAGTATAGTACATAATATTGTCAATTAATCAGTAAAATCTATTAATCTTGTTGAACTTCATTGTCAATTAAATTGTACTTTTAACTATAAATATAACGACTTAGGTTACGTAACATAAATAATTAGAAAAATAAATAATTAATACTTAACTTGATACGGAAGTTATATAATGGGATTTCGTAGATAACACTCGATACTGAAACATAAATATAGCTTTATAACTGTGTTGTGATACAAGTTTAGGGTTTTAATTTTGTACTGAAATTGAAATTTTATTGAAATTAAATCGAAATCATGACTCAAACCAGAGCAGCAAAGCAAAAGGCTCAAGCTAATGGGAGTGCTGTGGCTCAGACGATAACTGAGGGGGGCAGTTACCCTCTGAATCACAGCCTTTTAAATTACACTACTTGCTTGATGTTTGTGGAGCAGTCGGGTACGGGACATGATACTGCCATGGTGTATGTCTTTGTTTGTGCGCGATGCAAGGAGTGTAAGGAAATCAGGCGACAACTCAGAATTCCGATGGGCTTATATGAGAGCTTGAAGGACAGGGTGGATGCCCTCGAAGGACTAAAAGTGAGAGGCCCATCAAGCTCTCAGCTACCCACACCAATGCCAGAGCTTGCACTTGGTCATTGCGCAACACAGCAGCAGCCCTCAAGGTAGAATGCTCAGGTCCCGAAGGAACTAGCAGTTGTTGGTGACTCTATTGTCAGGGAAATGGGAAACATGCTTTGTTAAAAGGATAGGTGGAACAGGACCAGGGTATGTCTGCCAGGAGCAAAGGTTGATGACGGTGTAGAGAGGATATCATATTTTAAGGGAATAAATAAAAGGTGATATCGTTGTACACGTTGGCACTAATGATATTAAGAGTAGGAGACCGGCGGAATTACTTAACAAGTACAGGTCACTGTTGAAAAAAAGCCGAGAATTAGGGTTGAATTTGAAAGTGTCTGCAATTCTGCCCAGACACGATAGGAGGGAGTATATGATGAGAGCCCTGTCGATCAATTCGGCCCTAGAAAGATTTCGCAAGGCTCAAAGGGGTAGAATTTTTTTCAGCCTGGTCTGTACTTGTTAACAGGAGAGACTGCTTCTACAGGGATGGGATACACTTAAAAAAAATAGGGTGCAAGAATGTTTACTGATGCTATCGAGGCAGTGTAAGGTGGGTGGGAAAACTACTAGGGAATACAAAGACTAATAGATTAACAGTAGCCACTGGCAGAGGTGAAAGTGATTCTTGCACTACTTCTATTGGAATGAGCAGAAGCCTGGAAAACAAGATGCAGGATATGTCAGAGACTGCTGGGAGTCATTGTGGTATAAGTAAACACATGGGTTGTGTTAGGGTAGCTAAGAAAAAGAACAGGTGCATGTATACTTGCAGGTACACCAATGCTAGGAGTTTAGTAAATAAATTTGATGAATTTGAGGTATTGCTCAAAACATCAAAGGCAGATATTGTTGGGATTTCAGAGACGTGGTGTCACACAGATATAAGGAATGCAGAACTGGAATTTGGGGAGTACAATGTCTACAGAAAGGATAGACAGGATAGGAAGGGAGGAGGGGTTATGCTATTAGTTAAGAAACACATAAAATCCAAGAAAGTGAAGCCAGTCGACATCGCTGTACAGTGCAGTGTCAAGTCAGTTTGGTGTGACATAAGCATTGGGAGATCAAAATTGAGAGGAGGAGTGTGCTATAGGCCTAATGACTCTGATGAGTATAATAAGAAACTGTACTGGGAAATAGAGTGGGCCAGTAAATCAGAGAGTCTTATAATGGGAGATTTTAATTTCCCAGATATTGACTGGAATTTGGGGACTGGTCACTCACACACTAGCAAGGTTTTTGTGGATTTATTGGATGATTGTTTTCTACATCAGCATCGGGAGGCAACTAGAGGGAGTAATACTCTTGATTTGATTATCAGTAGTGATTCTTCATGCATTAAGAATCTGCAGATAAATGAATCACTAGGTGGCAGTGATCACAGTGTGCTGAAGTGGGATTTACTCAAAGAGGTAACTACCATTAGGGGTAAAGGGAAAGGTTATTGCTTTCGTAAAGGCGACTACGATGGACTGAGACAGTATTTAAATTCTATACAGTGGGACCAACTGATGATGTTACCAACAGCAAATTCAAAATGGGAAGCATTCAAAGAACTTATCTTGGAAGCTACTAGGCTTTACATACCAACTAAGAAATACTGTTCAAGGTTTAGGCCTAAATGGATGTCAGATGAACTAACGAGACATATGGCACAGAAGAAAAATGCATGGGATACATACAAATTAACACGTGACACAGAAGCCTATGATAGATACAAGTTGATCTGTAACCAAGTTACAAAGGAGGTTAGGCAGGCGAAGGCAGATTACGAGATATCTTTGGCAAGGGATGCAAAGAAAAACAGCAAAGAGTTCTTTACTTATGTAAACTCTAGAAGGAAGGGGATGAATCAGATTGGTTCACTGGATATCAATGGGTCAACTGTTGATGATCGTGCTCAGGTAGCTAACAAACTAAATGAATATTTTGCACTGACATTCACACATGAGGAGTTATTCAGCAAGGGGAATGCCAGAGGTGTATTCAACTCTGGCAGTAAGCTGGATAATCTTGTAATCTCTGAGAGTAAAGTGGAGGAGAAATTGTTGAAGATAAACACAAGAAAGGCACCTGGGGTGGATGGGATCTATCCAGTTATATTAAAGGAAGCAGCAAAGGAAGTAAGCAAACCCTTAGCCATAATTATGAGAGCTTCCTTGGACTCAGGGGAGGTACCCATGAAATGGAGATGTGCAAATGTGACCCCAATTCACAAAGGAGGATCAAAGGCTGTCACAAGTAATTATAGACCTGTGAGTTTAACTTCTGTTCCCGAAAAATTAATGGAGGCACTGGTTAAAGAAGCACTGCAGGATCATCTAGACAAGACTTCAGTTATACTCGGACACAGCATGTTTTTGTTAAGGTGAAGTCTTGCCTGACCAATTTGATTGGATACTATGATGCAGTCACAAAAGAACTGGATGCAGGGAATAACTTTGATATTATATACTTGGATCTTAGAAAGGCTTTTGATACTGTTGCACATGGAAGACTGCTGCACAAATTGGAGCAGTGTGGTATTGGAGGCAAATTCCTGCTATGGATAAAGGGGGTGGGGGAGGGAGAGAAGACAGAGAGTGGTAATCAATGGACACTACTCATCGTGGACTAATGTTATTAGTCGAGTACCTCAGGGTTCAGTATTGGGTTCATTATTGTTTTCTGTATTTATAAATGATATTGATGATGGTATATCAAGCTTAATGTCCAAGTTTGCAGACGATACGAAGGTTGGCAGGGTTGTCAAGGACACTACTGACACTATGCTGCTGCAACAGGATCTGGAAAGGTTGAGCAGATGGGCTGAGAGGTGGCAAATGAAGTTTAACATTGACAAATGTAAAGTACTACATAAGGGAAACAGCAACACCAGAGCAACGTATCAACTCTGTGGTACTACACTGACAGTGGTAGAGAATGAAAAGGATCTGGGGGTGGTTGTGCAGGCAGATATGAAGTTCTCTGAGCAGTGCAGACTGGCTGCAAGAGTAGCTCATGGTGTATTGTCAATGATATATAGGAATTTTTCCGGCAGGGATAAGGAGGTGATTATTCCCTTGTAAAAGGCAATGGTCAGAACACACTTAGAGTACTGTATACAGGCCTGGAGGCCTCATTTCAAGAAGCATGTAGATCTGCTAGAACGAGTACAGAGAAGGGCAACAAGAGTACTGAATGGAACAAAGGTGTGCTCTTACGAAGAAAGGCTTAAGTTTTGCAAATTACAGTGTCTGGAGACTAGGCACCAGTGAGGTGGTCTGATAGAGGTGTATAAAGCCTTGAATGGTTTGAGCATGCTCAATGCTGATGGGATTCTCCCTTTTGCTCAGAATAATCACCTGAGAGGTCATAAATGCAAATTGAGGAAAGACAGATGCAGGATAGACGTGCGGAAATTTGCCTTTAGCCAGTTGGTGTTTGGTTGGTGGAACAGACTTCCATGCCTTATCGTGGAAGTTGATAGCCTAAATAAGTTTAAGGCTCAGGTGGACAGGTATTTCGAACGAACAGAGGGGTGAAGCGGAAGTGGTTATTTTATTTATTTATTTTATTTTATTTTATTTTTTGAAAATTTTTTGGCTGATGCCTCATAAGCTTGCTTTCTTGCATCAAATGCCTCTACTAATGCTAATGTTAATGCCATTTCACACCAAACTGACTCGACACTGCACTGTCCAGCGATGTCGACTGGCTTCACTTCCTTGGATTTTATGTGTTTCTTAACTAACAGCATAACCCCTCCTCCCTTCCTATCCTGTCTATCCTTTCTATAGACATTCTACTCCCCAAATTCCAGTTCTGTATTCCTTATATCTGTGTGACACCACGTCTCTGATATCCCAACAATATCCGCCTTTGATACTTTGAGCAATACCTCAAATTCATCAAATTTATTTACTAAACTCCTAGCATTGGTGTACACGCAAGTATACATGCACCTGTTCTTTTTCTTAGCTACCCTAACACAACCCATGTGTTTACTTATACCACAATGACTCCCAGCAGTCTCTGACATATCCTGCATCTTGTTTTCCAGGCTTCTGCTCATTCCAATAGAAGTAGTGCAAGAATCGCTTTCACTTCTGCCAGTGGCTACTGTTAATCTATTAGTCCTTGTATCCCCTCAAGCTAGCAGTTTTCCAAGCCACCTAACACTGCCTCGATAGCATCAGCAAACATTCTTGCACCCTTTCTATTTAAGTGTATCCCATCTCTGTAGAAGCAGTCCCTTCTGTTAACAAGTACGGACCAGGCTGAAAAAAATTCAGCCCCTTGAGCCTTGCACAATCTTTCCAGGGCCAAATTGATCGACAAGGCTCTCATCATATACTCCCTCCTATTGTGTCTGGGCAGAATTGCAGACACTTTCAAATTCAACCCTAATTCACGGCTTTTTTTCAACAATGACCTGTACTTGTTAAGTAATTCTGCCGATCTCCTACTCTTAATATCATTAGTGCCAATGTGTACATCTATATCACCTTTTGTGTTCTTAAAAGATGATATCCTCTCTACACCGTCATCAAGCTTTGCCCCTGGCAGACATTCCCTGGTCCTGTTCCACCTATCCTTTTTACAAAGCATGTTCCCCATTTTCCCTCACAATAGAGTCACCAACAACTACTATAGTGTTATTACTGCATTGGGATAGACGTTTAGTGGAATTTATTTAAATTGTATTAAATTTATATTTGAACTGTATTAAAATTGAATCGAAATCATGTCTCAGACCAGAGCAGCAAAGCAAAAGGCTCAAGATTGTGGGAATGCTGTGGCCTAGGGGAGAATTGAGGAGGGGGGTTGTTCTCTTAATCACAGCCTTTTGAAATGTACTGCTTGTTTGATGTTTGTGGACTATCAGGAATGAGACATGATATTGCCAAGGATAAGAGTTCAAATCACATGTTTGGCAATAGATAGATAAATTTATTATCTATTATAAATACTTCAATTTTATAAATGTAATGTTTTAACTTAATACACATAACTTACACTTGATAGGAGACACGGAATTAATAATATAACATAATTCAGAAGGAGATAAAACTCAATACTGAAATATATATATATACATATTTTAGTTAGTTAGTTATTTGGTTTTTAGAAGCATTAGCAACTAAGGCCATATTGCTCCGGGATATGCGGTGGTCATTCCCTGACCTTTCCACATTCTCCGTATTTGGTGGTGACGGGCTCGAACCCCGGTCTAATCAAGAAGCATGTGCTATGCACTGCTGCTCCTTCCCACCTGGCTACGGAGGCGCCATATATACATATAGTGTTATTACTGCATTGGGATAGAAGTTTAGTGTAATATTTTGAATTGAATTAAAATCAAATAGAAATCATGCCTCAGAGAAGAGCAGTAAAGCAAAAAGCTCAAGGTAGTGGGAGTGTTGTGGCTCAGGGTAGAATTGAAAGGGGGGGGTTGTCCTCTGAATCACAGCCTTTTGAAATGTACTGCTTGTTTGATGTGTGTGGGACGAGACATGATATTGCCAAGGGGAATGTCTTTGTGTGTGCTCGATGTAAGAAATGTGAGGAAATGAGGTGCCAACTCAGCGTTGTTATGGGCCTTTATGAGAGCTTGACAAACAGGGTACATTGCCTCGAAAAACTTAAAGTGAGGGGCCCATCAAGCTCTCAGCTGCCCACATCAATGCTACAGCTTGCACTTGAACATCAAGCAGCACAGCGGCAATCCCCAAGGCAGAATACGCTGTTTGCACAGGAACTAGTTGTTGTTGTTGGTGACTCTACTGTCAGGGAAACGAGGAATACATTGTGCAAAAATTATAGGTGGAACAGGGTATGTCTGCCAGGGGCGACATTTGATGACACTGTAGAGCAGATATCATCTTTTAAGGCCACAAAAGGTGATATTGTTGCACACGTTGGCACTACCTTAAGAGTAGGAGATCTGCAGATTTACTTACCAAGGAGAGGTTAACGTTGAAAAAAAGCCATGAGTTAGGGTTGAATTTGAAAATGTCTGCAATTCTGCCCAGACACAATGGGAGGGAGTATAGGATGAGAGCCTTGGTAATCAATTTGGCCCTGGAGAGATTGTGCAAGACTCATGGGGTAGAATTATTTTCAGCGTGGACTGTACTTGCTAACAAGAGAGGCTGCTTCTACAGGGATGGGATCCACTAAAATAGAAAAGGTACAAGAATATTTGCTGATGCTATCAAGGCAGTGTTAGGTGGGTCGGAAAACTGCTAGCTTAGGGGGGGTTCACAGACTAAAAGATTAACAGTGGCTGCAGGCATAGGCAAAAGTGATTGGTGGACTGCTGCTGTTAGAATGCACAGCAACCTGAAAAGCAAGGTGCTAGGGATTTCCAGGACTGCTGGGAATCATCATGGAACAAGTAAATACATGGGCTGTGTTAGAGTAACTAAGAGTAAGAACAGGTGCATGCATACTTGCATGTACACCAATGCTAGAAGTATAGTTAATAAATTTGATGAGCATGAAGTGCTACTCAAGATATCAAAGGCAGATACTGTTGGGATATCAGAGAGGTAGTGTCAGACAGAGAGACATAAGCAGTGCAGAATTGAAATTTGTGGAGTACAATGAAATGAAGTACAATGAAGTACAGGAAAGATAGACAGTATAGGAAGGGAGGAGAGGTTATGCTGTTAGTTAAGAAACACATAAAATCTAAAGAAGTGCATCCAATTGATGTTGGTGGACAATGCAGTGTTGAGTCTGTTTGGTGTGACATAAGCACTGGGAAAGGAAAAATGAGAGTAGGTGTGTGTTATAAGCCTAATGAATTTGATAAGTATAATTAGCAATTGTGCAGAGAAATAGAGTGGGCCAGTAAATCAGAATGTCTTATAATGGGGGATTTTAACTTTCCAGATATTGACTGAAACTTATGTGTTGGACACACACACTAGCAAAACTTTTGTGGATTTATTGGATGACTGTTTTCTACAGCAACATATTCAAGAGGCAACCAGAGGAAGTAATACTCTTGATCTGATTATCAGCAGTGATTATTCATACATAAGAATTTGCAGATAAAGGAACCACTGGATAGCAGTGATCACAATGTACTGATGCAGGAATTACTTAAAGATGTAACTACCATCAAGGCTAAAGGGAAGGGCTTTTGCTTTCGTAAAGGTGACTACAGGGGTCTAAGACAGTTTTTAAATTCTGTACAGTGGGATCAACTGATGATGTTACCAACATTGAATTCTAAATGGGAAGCCGTCAGTTACTTAATTTTGGAGCTATTAGGCTTTTCATTCCAACTAAGAAATACTGTCAAGGTTCAGGCCTAAATGGATGTCAGATGAACTAATGAGGCTCGTGGCAGAGAAGAAAAACATATGGGAGGCATGTAAAGTATCTGGTGACACAGAAGCCTATGGCAGATATAAACTAGTCTGTAATCAAGTCACAACGGAGGTTAGGCAGGTGAAGACAGATTATGAGAAATCATTTGGCAAAGAATGCAAAGAAAAACAGCAATGATTTCTTTACTTATGTAAACTCTAGAAGAAAAGGGATGAATTTGATTGGACCACTAAACATAGATGGGTAGACTATCAATGATCATGCTAAGGTAGTTGATAAACTGAATGAGTATTTTGCATCTACATTCACACATGAGGAGTTATTCAATGAGGAGAGGGCCAGAAGTTCATCAAATTCTAACAGGGAGCTAAGTGATTTTGTAATAACTGAGAGCAAAGTGGAGGAGAATTGTTGAAGTTAAACATAAGGAAGGCACCTGGGATGGACGGGATCTATCCAGTTATATTAAAGGAGGCAGCAAATGAAGTAAGCAAACCCTTAGCCATAATTTTGAGAGCTTCCTTGGACTCAGGGGAGGTATTCGTGGACTGGAGGTGTGCAAATGTATCATCAATTTACAAAGGGGGTTCAAAAGGTGACAAAATTAAGTATAGACCTGTTACTTTAACTTGTGTTTGGGGAAAATAATGGAATCACTGGTTAAAGAAGCATTGCAGGATCATCTAGACAAGACTGCAGTAATAGTTAACACAGCATGGGTTCGTTAAAGGGAGGTCTTGTCTAATCAATTTGATTGGATACTATGATGTGGTCACAAAGGAACTGAATGGCAAAAATAATTTTGATATCATATATTTGGTATTCAGGAAAGCTTTTGATACTGTTGGACATGGAAGACTGCTGTACAAATTTGAGAGGTAAGGGTAAGTTGCTACAATGGATAAAATGATGGTTGAGTGGGAGATGACAGAGAGTGGTAATTAATGGACATTGCTCTTCATGGACAAATATTATTAGTGGAATTCCCCTGGGTTCGGTGTTTAGCATTAGCATTAGCATTAGTAGAGGCATTTGATGCAAGAAAGCAAGCTTATGCAGCATCAGCCAAAAAAAAAAAAAAAAAAAACCCACTTCCACTTCACCCCTCTGTTCGTTCAAAAAATTTGTCCAGCTGAGCCTTAAACTTATTTAGGCTATCAAACTCCACCACAAGGGATGGAAGTCTGTTCCACCAACCAACCACCCGCTGGCTAAAGGCAAATTTCCACACGTCTATCCTACATCTGTCTTTCCTCAATTTGAATTTATGCCCTCTCAGGTGATTTTTCTGAGCTAGAGGAAGAATCCCATCAGCATTGAGCATGCTCAAACCATTCAAGGCTTTATACACCTCTATCAGATCACCTCGCTGGTGCCTAGTCTCCAGACACTGTAATTTGCAAAACTTAAGCCTTTCTTCGTAAGAGCACCCCTTTGTTCCATTCACTAATCTTGTTGCCCTTCTCTGTACTCGTTCCAGCAGCTCTACATCCTTCTTGAAATGAGGCCTCCAGACCTGTATACAGTACTCTAGGTGTGGCCTGACCATTGCCTTATACAATGGAATAATCACCTCCTTATCCCTGCTGGAAAAATTCCTGTATATCATTGACAATACTCCATGAGCTACTCTTGCAGCCCATCTGCACTGCTCAGAGAACTTCATATCTGCCTGCACAACCACCCCCAAGTCCCTTTCATTCTCTACCACTGTCAGTGTAGTACCACAGAGTTGATACGTTGCTCTGGGGTTGCTGTTTCCCATGTGTAGTACTTTACATTTGTCAATGTTAAACTTCATTTGCCACCTCTCAGCCCATCTGCTCAACCTTTCCAGATCCTGTTGCAGCAGCATAGTGTCAGTAGTGTCCTTGACAACCCTGCCAACCTTTGTATCGTCTGCAAACTTGGACATTAAGCTTGATATACCATCATCAATATCATTTATAAATACAGAAAACAATAATGGACCCAACACTGAGCCCTGAGGGACTCCACTAATAACATTAGTCCACGATGAGCAGTGTCCATTGATTACCACTCTCTGTCTTCTCCCCCTCAACCACCCCTTTATCCATAGCAGCAATTTGCCTCCAATGTCACACTGCTCCAATTTGTGTAGCAGTCTTCCATGTGCAACAGTATCAAAAGCCTTTCTAAGATCCAAGTATATAATATCAAAGTTATTCCCTGCATCCAGTTCTTTTGTGACTGCATCATAGTATCCAATCAAGTTGGTCAAGCAAGACTTCCCCTTAACAAAACCATGCTGTGTCTGAGCTATAACTGACGTCTTGTCTAAATGATCCTGCAGTGCTTCTTTAACCAGTGCCTCCATTAATTTTCCTGGAACAGAAGTTAAGCTCACAGGTCTATAATTACTTGTGTCAGCCTTTGATCCTCCTTTGTGAATTGGGGTCACATTTGCACATTTCCAGTCTATGGGTACCTCCCCTGAGTCCAAGGAAGCTCTCATAATTATGGCTAAGGGTTTGCTTACTTCCTTTGCTGCCTCCTTTAATATAACTGGATAGATCCCATCCACCCCGGGTGCCTTTCTTGTGTTTATCTTCAACAGTTTCTCCTCCACTTTACTCCCAGTTATTTCAAGATTCTGTAGCTTACTGCTAGAGTTGAATACACCTCTGGCATTCCCCTTGCTGAATAACTCCTCATGTGTTAATGTCGATCCAAAATATTCATTTAGTTTGTTAGCTACCTGAGCAGGATCATCAACAGTTGACCCATCAATATCAAGTGGACCAATCTGATTCATCCCCTTCCTTCTAGAGTTTACATAAGTAAAGAACTCTTTGCTGTTTTTCTTTGCATCCCTTGCCAAGGATTTCTCGTAATCTGCCTTCGCCTGCCTAACCTCCTTTGTAACTTGGTTGCATATCAACTTGTATCTATCATAGGCTTCTGTGTCATGTGTTAATTTGTAAGTATCCCATGCATTTTTCTTCTCTGCCATATGCCTCATTAGTTCATCTGACATCCATTTTGGCCTAAACCTTGAACAATATTTCTTAGTTGGTATGTAAAGCCTAGTAGTTTCCAAGATAAGTTCTTTGAATGCTTCCCATTTTGAATTTGCTGTTGGTAACATCATCAGTTGGTCCCACTGTATAGAATTTAAATACTGTCTCAGTCCATCGTAGTCGCCTTTACGGAAGCAATAACCCTTCCCTTTACCCCTAATGGTAGTTACCTCTTTGAGTAAATCCCACTTCAGCACACTGTGATCACTGCCACCTAGTGGTTCATTTATCTGCAGATTCTTAATGCATGAAGAATCACTGCTGATAATCAAATCAAGAGTATTACTCCCTCTAATTGCCTCCCGAACATGCTGATGTAGAAAACAATCATCCAATAAATCCACAAAAGCCCTGCTGGTGCGTGAGTAACCAGCCCCCAAATTCCAGTCAATATCTGGGAAATTAAAATTTCCTATTATAAGACTCTCTGATTTACTGGCCCACTCTATTTCCCCACTCTATTCAGAGTCATTAGGCCTATAGCACACTCCTACTCTCAATTTTGATCTCCCAATGCTTATGTCACACCAAACTGACTCAACACTGCACTGTCCAGCAATGTCGACTGGCTTCACTTCCTTGGTTTTTATGTGTTTCTTAACTAATAGCATAACCCCTCCCCCTTCCTATCCTGTCTATGCTTTCTGTAGACGTTGTACTCCCCAAATTGCAGTTCTGCATCCCTTATATCTGTGTGACACCACGTCTCTGATATCCCAACAATATCTGCTTTTGATGTTTTGAGCAATACCTCAAATTCATCAAATTTATTTACTAAACTCCAAGCATTGGTGTACACACAAGTATACCTGCACCTGTTTCTATTCTTAGCTACCCTAACACAACCCATGTGTTTACTTGTACCGCAATGGCTCCCAGCAGTCTCTGAAATACCATGCATCTTGTTTTCCAGGCTTCTGCTTATTCTAATAGAAGCAGTGCAAGAATCTCTTTCACCTCTGCCAGTGGCTACTGTCAATCTATTGGTCTTTGTCTCCCCCCAAGCTAGCAGTTTTCCGACCCACCTAACACTGCCTCGATAGCATCAGCAAATATTCTTGCACCCTTTCTATTTAAGTGTATCCCATCCCTGTAGAAGCAATCTCTCCTGTTAACAAGTACAGTCCAGGCCGAAAAAAATTCTACCCCTTGAGCCTTGCACAATCTTTCCAGGGCCGAATTGATCGACAAGGCTCTCATCATATACTCCCTCCTATCGTGTCTGGGCAGAATTGCAGACACTTTCAAATTCAACCCTAATTCTCGGCTTTTGTTCAGCAGTGACCTGGGCCCATTGTTTTGTATATTTATCAATGATATTGATGAAGGTATATCAGGATTAATGTCCAAGTTTGCAGATGATACAAAGTTTGGCAGGGTTGATAATGACAGTAAAGACAGTATGCTACTCCGACTGGATCTAGATAAGTTGGGCAAATGTTCTGAGAAGTGGCAACTGAAGTTTAACATTGAAAAATGCAAAGTACTGCATATGGGTAGCAATAACCAATAGTACATAGTTCCGAGATCAACATTTTAAAAAATGATCAAGTATATTGCTTGTAATATTTGAGTTATATACATTTATCCAAAGTCTAGTCATCCCTCAGTACAGTATTAGACATTGTGCGTAACGGACAATTTAAGCGAACATTGTATCATAATTAATGCAACCAGTGCAGTTACATTTTCAAAGAGTTAATAATGGTGGAGAAGAATGAAAAACCAACAATGTCAATGCAGTATGAAGACTACAAATGTAAGAAAAAAAGACTGATTTTAAAATTAAATTAGACGTTTCAAAGTGAATCGATTCCGCTTAACGACAAGCGGATGTGTGCTAGAATTTAGGACTGGCAAGTTTAACTGTAAGAACAATTATAAAAAATAAAGAATTAATTTTAGCAGCGGGAAAGACAGCTGTTCCACTGCAAGCAACTAGGGCTAAGCCGGCAATCAGGATTGAAATGGAGAGACTAACTAATTTTATTCAAGATAATATCCAATGCAGAATTCAGTTAAGTTAAATATTATAAAAAAAAAAAAAAAAGAGAGAGAGGAGATTAGCCTATATGATGATCTGAAGAAAACTCCACTAAAAAAAAAAAAAAAAAAAAAAATATGGAACCATTTAAAACTAGTAAGGGCTGTTTGAATAGATTTAAAATCCAGGGAGAAGCCACAAGTGCAGATCAAGGAGCCGAAACTTTCAAAAAAGAACTTGTTAAAATTATTGAAGAGAGGTATTATGTGTTATACTTCTCAACAAATTTTTAACAAAGATGAAATGGGCCTTTTCTTGGAAATGAATGCCTAAAATAAGTTTCATATTGAAATAAAAAAAAACATGCAAGGTTTCAAAGCGGCGAAGGGTCGGCTGATTGTTGGGTGATAACGCTGCAGGGGATTTAAAATTAAGACCCCTTTTAGTTTACCAGGAAGAGGACCAAAGTACAACCCAAAATCGACACATTTTTTCTGATTAAATTCATCAATTAAAATCAATTTAGATCAATTAAATTCATGATTTTATTTGGAATTTTAAATTTAATTTTGATAGATAAGTAAGTAGTTACCACATAATTATATATACGAATGTAATGCAGAATATTTTATATGTACAAATATTTGAATATTAAATATTTTGACTGACATTTGTGCATCTTTTCACTACCGTTTATTATTGATTAGGAAATTCCCTATGGAACCGACCGCAACTCACAAATACATGTTACCTTACGGGAATGCAGCACGTGCTTAGTGCGGATTCAGTTAGTGCTCTGTTTTTCCGCAACGAATTATCAGCATTAAGCGGGGGTTACCTGTATATAAGTGTTGACATAGGTGAGAGATATTCTTTTACAAAGCAATTAATTGCTGCTAAATTGTTTAACAAGGAGAACTTTGTTATTTTTCGTACGAAAATGCCCATGGAAGAGGTACGGGAGACTACTGAGGCATATCCCATGATTGAAAGAGAAAAACCTTTTACAGAATTACAAGTTTTCTACAGCAGACATGATCTACACAATTATTGCAAATTAACTGACTTGCTGAAATTTATCTCAGAAAATAATCTAGCTGAAGTTCTTGGTGAACTTACAAAACTCATAAAAGTTCTTTTGACCATTCCAATGACTACTTCAGAGCCCGAATGCAGCCATTCGACATTAAAAAGAATAAAAACATTTTTAAGGAGCACTATGAAAAGCTTGGTCAACAGTGCACCAAACTTGAATGAAAAAGTTATTAATTTATTTTCAACAAATAAAAACCAAAGAATGGATTTTGTTTTTAAATAAAAGTTCAAGTCTGTTAATGGTAAATGTCTAGTTAATGTTTTGTAGTATTTTTAACTTGCTTATTGTTATTACTGTGTATGTTTACATGCCTTATAACCAAGGCAATTTAATTTAATTTTAAGACGCAGCACTCCCAAACATCAGAGTCACAAGCCGTCACTGGTATGAATGTAGATGCAAAATACTCAATTCAGTTTGTCAGCTATCTGAGCAGAATCCTCAACAATTGAACCATTGATATCAAGTGAACCAATCTGATTCGTCACCTTCCTTCCAGAGCTTATATAAGTAAAGAAGTCCTTGCTGTTTTTCTTTACATCCTTCGCCAAAGACTTCTCATACTCTGCATTTGCTTGCACAACATCCTTTGTGACTTGATTACAGACTTTTTTTTTTTTTTTTTCCACATTCATCATCATTCTCTCTCTCTCTCTCTCTCTCATGTTAAGCACATGTGCGTAGTGACCTGTATCTCCTTGATAATTTATATGCATCACATGCATTTTCTTCTCTGCCATGAGTGCTTTGATATCCATTTAGGCCTAACCCTTTAGCAGTACTTCTTAGTTGGTATGAAAAGCCTAGTAGCTCACATGATTAATTCTTTGAATGCTTCCCATTTGGAATTGGCTATTAATAGTAACATCAGTGGTTCCCACTGAAAGAAGTTAAAAAATTCCTGAGACCACTGTAGTCACCTTTACAAAAACCCTTCCCTTTATCCCTGATGGTAGTTATATCTTTGAGTAAATCCCAGAGCAGTACACTGTGATAACTGCCACCAAGTGGTTCCTTTATCTGCAGATTCTTAATGCATAATCAGTTCAAGAGTATTACTACCTCTCTTTGCCTCTCGAACATGCTGGTGTAGTAACCAAACATCCAATAAATCCATAAATGTCTTGCTAGTGTGTGAGTGACCATGCTACAAGTTCCAGTGTATATCTGCAAAGTTAAAATAACCCATTATAAGACAATCTGATTTACACTGAGTGGACAGAAATCATGGGATACCTACCTTGTAATGGGTAGGCCCATCTTTCTCCCGGATAATGGTAGCCACACAGCAAGCCATTGAGTCCTCCAAGATCACAAAAGCATTTCACAGGTATTTACATCCATGCTTGCTGCACCGATGTCCATAATTCTGCCGCATTCCTGTGTGGAGGATCCAAGTCTCAAATGAACCTTTCCACAGCATCCCAAAGACACTTCACAAGGTTCAAGTCTGGTGAACGGAAAGGCCATTCCATGGTGGTAAAATCTGCAGAATGCTCTTCAAACCATGTTCTAGTCACTATGGCTCTGTGGGGAGGCACACTGTCCTGCTAGAAGAGTCCATTGCCCTGTGGGTGCACAATGACCATGAAAGGAAGCAGATGGTCTGCAAGGATGGATATGTAACTTGGATTGTTCAGAGATGTGTCTAGTTGTACCAGAGGTCCCATGTGCTAGTTGAACACGCCCCATACCATCACTGACTGTCCACCTGCCTGAACAATTTCTTTGTTAATATGATGGGTACATAGCTTCGTGTGGGTATATAACTGGAAACAGGACTCATCGGACTAGGAGACCCATCTCCAATCATCCAAGCTCCAGTGCCGATGTTCTTTTGCCAAACTGAGTTGTAGTGTCCTGCGTCATTGTGTTAGCAATCAGACTCTGCTGGGTTGGCAGCTCCCATAACCTACTGCGGCTAATGATCGCCTGATAGTCTTGGTGGAGATGTTTCTGACACCTCCCTCGTTGAAGCCAGTGGTGATTTGTGCCACTGTCACTCTCCTTATATCTTATATATCTCCTGTTTGCTGAAACAATGCGACACAGATATCGATGGCCAAGTTCATCCACCACCTTTCTCTTACCCACAGCGCTGTCCACAATGAGATTTTATTCTGGAAATGGCATATTCCCAATGCACTCTTGATACTCAAATGGGGCTAGTGCAATTTCTGTACCACCTCTACAATAGAGTGACCCATGCTTCAGGCATCTTCTATCATCCCTCTTTCAAAATCAGTTAACTCACGACGTTTATCCATAAACGTTGTGATAGTAATTCACGTAGATGAATTACCATCCCAATGATAAGATGAATTACCACATAGATGGTAATTCATCTACATGGTAAATCATGTAAATGAATTGCCATTTATGTGAATGCAGTGTACCTATATACCTGCCAAGCGGTGGGTTCATCCACTAGCGAGGGGGGTGACAGCATCGTGTTTCCCAGGAACCATGTATCCCATGAATTCTGTCCTTTCGGTTTACTGGCCCACTCCATTTCTGTTCGTTGTACTCATCAGACCTATAGCACACTCCTACTCTCAACTCTGCTTTCCCAGTGCTTCTGTCACACCAAACTGACTCAAGGCTGTACTGTCCACCTATGTCAACAGGATGCACTTCCTTAGATTTGATGTGTTTCTTAACTAACAGCATCACCCCTCCTCCCCTTCTATACAAGTTGTACTCTCAAATTCCAATTCTGAATTCCTTATCTCTATATGATACCACACATCTGATATCCCAACAATATCCACCTTTGATGTCTTCACCAGCACCTCAAATTCATCAAATTTATTTATTATACTCCTAACATTGGTGTACATGCAAGTATACATGCACTTGTTTTTACTCTTAGTTACCCTAACACAACCCATGTATTTACTTGTTTCATGATGACTCCAAGAAATCCTTGAACTCTCCCAACACCTCGCTTTCCAGGCTGCTGCTCATTCACTTTCACCTCTTCCTGTGGCTACTTTTAATCTATTAGTCTGTGATTTCTGTTAACCACTCCTGTTAACATGCACAGAACACACTCGAAAAAATTCTACCCCCATGAGCTTTGCACAATATCCCTAAGGCCAAATTGATTGACAAGGCTCTCATCATCGATGATGAGAGCGATCTTGAAACTTTTTTTCAACTTTGACTTATACTTGTTAAGTAAGTCCATACATCTCCTTCTCTTAATGTCATTAGTGCCGGTGTGCACCAACAACATTGCCCTTTGTGCCCTTAAAAGATGATATCTGTTCTACAATGTCATTAACTTTTTCCCTTGGCAGACATACCCTGGTCCTATTCCACCTATCCTTTTTTGCACAAAATATTTCAAGTCTCCAGGACAACAGAGTCACCGACAATAACTAGCTCCTGCGAGACCAGCACATTCTGCCCTGAAGATTGCTGTGTTGCCTGATTAACAAGAGTGAGCTCTGGGGTTGAGTTGGGCAGCTGAGAGCCTGATGAGTCCCCTATTTTAATTCCTTCGAGGGCATCTACCCAACTCTTCAAACTCTCATAGACACCCATCAGAACACTGAGTTGGCACCTAATTTCTTCATACTCTCTGCACATTGCACCAGTGGCATAACTAAGGTGAAGCAGGTGGGGCACATACCCGTGGCACCAAATATGTTTCATTTTTTTTAACAATAAAAGTGTATTTTGTTTTTATCATTTTGTAACTGGTATAACAAGTAACCAGTTTGAGTATCAATATAAGAATTCAGCCAGAATTCTAAAGAACAGTTTTCAAGGGGTGCCATTTTTTTATTTGCCCTGGGTACTACAACCCTAGTAATGCCTCTGCCTAGTGCGCGCGCGCACACACACACACACAGCCTCCTTGGAGGTTTTATTTGAAGGCAGCAAATTTCTCCACAGGTTAGAGCTATTTTTTCTTTGTTTTACAAGAGAACAAAAAAGAATCAATCACCATAGGCAATTAATTGGGTTAAAAAAAGAAGGCTGGAACTTCTGTATGGTTTCCTTATCTTCCATTGTTGTTTTGAGGGTGTGGGAGTGATATTTGGATACTAACTCTTTAAAGCTGTTTAAGGTTTAATTGTGTTTTAAGTTTTAATCTGTTTACGTTTTAATTATCTCTCAAACCTTTGCTCTGCAAAGGTTTGACAGATAATTAAAACATTTGACTATTAATGTGCATGACACAAGGCATTGTGGAAGGCTTTCTCAACAGAGTAGATGAGAGTGGCAGAAATGAGTATCCTATTTTTAATCTTGTTAAGTATCACTTCATATCTATTTTTCTCAGTGCACATTAAGTATAGTGGATTATTGCATAATAAGAGCAGCGGCTATTTATAACCATTATTTTGTCCTGCTACTTAAAGTTACCTTCATCCACAGTGGTAAATAACTTTCCCCTAATGCCACATTGCTCCAATTTATATAACAATCATAAGTGACACAATACCAGGGGCTTTATTCAAATCTATGTATATGACATCAAAATTATTCTTTACGTGCTTCCTAATACCTAATCAAGCATGAGGGCTCCAGACCTGTA
Source organism: Mastigoproctus giganteus (assembly GCF_048544385.1). Classification (NCBI taxonomy): domain Eukaryota; kingdom Metazoa; phylum Arthropoda; class Arachnida; order Uropygi; family Thelyphonidae; genus Mastigoproctus; species Mastigoproctus giganteus. The sequence continues at coordinate 137,002,940 of NC_143578.1, read as the reverse complement.
CGCAGTACTCATGGCGTGGCCTGACCACTGCCTTATACAAAGGGATAATCGCCTCCTTTTCCCTACTAGAAAAATTCCTGTATATCATTGACAATACCCCATGACCTGCTCTGGCAGCCTGTCTGCATTGCTCAGAAAATATCATATCTGACTGCACAATTACTCCCAGGTCTTTTCAATTTTATACTACCCTATGTGTAGTACCACACAGTTGGTACATTTCACTGGGGGTTACTTCTACCCATGTGCAGCACTTTGCATTTGTCACTGTTAAACTTCAGTTGCCACTTCTCAACCCATCTGCTCAAATTTTCTAGATCCTGTTGCAGTAGTATACTGTCAATAACAACCCTTCCAAATTTTGATGTTAAGCCTCATATATCTTCATCAATGTCATTTATAAATAATCAACATTTATAACAAATCAACAGTGGGCCCAACACAGAACCCTGGAGGACTCCACTAATAACATTAGTCCATGAAGAGCACCATCCACTGATTAGAACTCTGTCTGCTTCCACTCAACCATCCATTTATCCATTTTAGAAACTTGCCATTAATATCATACTTCTCCAATTTGTACAGTAATCTTACATGTGCAACATTGTCACAAGCTTTCCTGAAATACAAGTATATGATATGAAAATTATCTTTTGCATCCAGTTCCTTTGTAACCACATCACAGTATCCAATCAACGTTGGTTGTCAGACAAGCCTTTCACCTTAACAAACCCATGATGTGTCTGAATTATTACTGCAGCCTTGTCTAGATGATCTTGCAATGCATCTTTAACCAGTGACTCCAGTATTTTCCCCAGAACAGAAGTAAACTAACTGGTCTGTAATTACTCGTGTCACCCTTCAATTTCCCTTTGTGAATTGGGGATACATTTGCACATCTCCAGTCTGTTGGGTCTTCCCTGAGTCCAAGGATGCTCTCATAATTATGGCCAATTTTTTGCTTACTTCTTTTGCCACTTATTTTAATATAACTGGATAGATCCCATCCACCCCAGGTATCTTTCTGAAGTTTAACTTCAAGAATTTATCCTCCACTTTGCTCTCAGTTATTACAAACTCTTTAAGCATCCTGTTATAGTTTGCTAAACTTCTGGCATTCTCCTCCCTTAATAAATCCTCATGTGTGAATGTAGATGCAAAATACTCATCCAGATTGTCAGTTATCTGAGCAGGATCATCAACACTCCAACAATCGATATCAAGTGGCCCAATCTGATTCCTCCCTTCCTTCTAGAGTTTATATAACTAAAGAAGTTCTTGCTGTTTTTCTTAGCATCCTTTGTCAAAGATTTCTTGTAATCTGCCTTCGCTTGCCTAATCTCCTTTGTGACTTGATTATAGACTAGCTTATATCTACCATAGGCTTCTATGTTGCCTGATAATTTAAAAATGCATTTACATTCATTTTTATTTTCTGCCACAAGTCTCATTAGTTCATTTGACATCCATTTAGGCCCAAATCTTGAACAGTATTTCTTAATCAGTATGAAAAGCCTAGTAGCTTCTATGATTACGTCCTTGAATGCTTCCCATTTAGAATTTACTGTTGGTAACATCATCAGTTGGTCCCACTGTATAGAATTTAAAAACTATCTGAGACCACTGCAAGTGACCTTTTTGAAAGAAAAAACCCTTCCCTTTACCCCTGATGGTAGTTACATCTTTAAGTAAATCCCACATCAGTACACTGTGATTACTACCACCTAGTGGTTCCTTTATCTGCAAATTTTTAATGAAACTAATCACTGCTGATAACCAGATCAAGAGTATTACTCTCTCTGGTTGCCTCTCTAACGTGTTGCTGTAGAAAACAATCATCCAGTAAATCCAGAAAACCTTGCTAGTGTGTGAGCGACCAACCCACAAGTTCCAGTCAATATCTGGGAAGTTAAAATCCTCCATTATAACACAATCTGATTCACTGGCCCACTCTATTTCTCTGTACAGTTGTTTGTTGTACTCATCAGAGTCAAAAGGCATATAACACACTTCTACTCTCATTTTTGAGAGTGCGTTTTCAAATTTAGCCCTTTTTTTGCAACTTTTTTTTTTTTTGAACATCCATACCTTTTAAGAAAAAAGCTATAGATTATATGCCACAAACTTAATACCATTAACTCCAACACAGAAAGAATCACCTTTTGTGATTTTTAAAATGTAACTGTTCTACACATTATCTGTTTTTCGAAATCATACCCTGGTCCTATTCCATGTATTCTTATTGCATAAGATATTCCCTCTTTCTCTAACAGTAGAGTCAGGGAAATGGAGATTAATTACCTCCTGTGGGATCAGCACATTCTGCTTTTTCTTTTTCACAAGGCAGGAATAATTATTAGAAAAGACGGACAAATTAAGTGGCTTTAAATTTCTTTTTCTTTACTGCTGATGCTCTATGAGCTTGCTTTCTTGTACTGTTTTGCCAATACTAATACTCTAACAAAAGATCAGGGCTCCAGTGTACTAATGAATGATCCATTTTATCTGTATTTGCCCAAGTCTGAAGCCAAATATGATACAAAGCTGTTATCCTGATCTATGTTTAATCAGACTTTCATTTTCTTAATTACACAGTTTATTACATCATTCTTTTACACATGAAAAACTGATATCTGTACTGTTATTTATTTTTATTGTTTTTTTTTTATTTACAATTGCAAGAGTTATTTCTTACACACACACACACACACACACACACACACACACACACACACACACACACACACACACACACACACACACACACACACACACAATACCTGAGTATACTTGAAAGTTCCATGGCAGCTTCGATATCATCATAGGGAAACTGTGAATGAAGGTGCTCAAGTACTGAACATATGAAACTTGTGAAGGTAGACAGGCTGGCCGAAAATGCTTTCTCCAGTTCTTCTGGTATAGAGCTCTTTTTATTGACACTAATTACATCTTCCAGTAAATTTTTTATTAGAGAAAAGCTGATCCGTTTTTCATTTCTCATTCTGTAGTGACTTGCTAAAAGCCATGAGCTGACAAGTAGTATTCATTACATGTGTAAGAATTATAAAATAAATACATAAACAGTATTAGTATTAAAAAGGCAGAACCCACTGCTTGTAGAAAATTAAATTAAATAATAAATAAATAAAAATGAAATAAAATGTCTCATTAGTGCCATATTTTATCTACTTCTTCCAAATATTTATCTAATACATCTTTTTATCAATATTAAACTACTGATTATACACAGCTATGTATTAACTTGTTCTACTAGTTGATTATTTTTTCTGCTTTTTTGACTAGAGTTAAATTTTCTTACATCCAGTCTACAACTACAATTCCTTATTTTATATCTATTGTTGTTATTTGGTTTTTAGGAGCATTAGCAACTAAGGCCATATTGCTCTGGGGATATGCGGTGGTCATTCCCTGACCTTTCCGCATCCTTCGTATTTGCTAGTCATGGGCTCGAACCCTGGTTTAATCAAGAAGCGTGTGCTACGCACTGCTGCTGCTGCTGCCCACCTGGCTACGGAGGCGCCTTTTTTTTTTTTTTTTCTGGCATTCTCTTCCCTTAATAAATCCTCGTGTGAATGTAGATGCAAAATACTCATATTTTATATCTATGTCCATCTTTTCATTATCCTAGAAAATAAAATACACCTTTTTCTTTTTCTAGGAAAATACACCTTACCATTTCTAGTGGAAGCCATATCTGCTTCTTAATAAATTAAATTAAAATTACAAATAATCACAATAAATTAACAAAATATATTAATTATAATAGAATGAAGTCATTTTCAAAATATCCTACACTACAATTTTAAATATAGAAATTCCCACTGATTATAAGGTATTCTAAACTATCAATTTCCACTAACGATTTTAGATGTGAAATATCTAATATAAATTAAATACATTTAATGTAATTTCTTCAAATTTAATCAAATTTCACTCTAGAAAGTAATTTCAGCTATATAATCAGTACAATGAAAACTGAAAATTTAAATAAATTTTTTTTTAATAAATAAAAAATAAAATAAAATAAATAAAAGAAAATTTAAATAAAAAAACCAGAAAGAAATGAAATCATCATTAAAATTTACCAAAAACTCAATTCCCTTAAGTATAAATGGCTTCCAGTAACCAAAAAATATAGGTTTATTGGAAGCTGAAAAATTTAAACTGTTTTGTCTGATAATCAAAGCAAACTCAAAGCAAAATAACCTACACCATCCAAAAATGGGATAAAAGAAATAGAGAGATTAAAACATAAGCTTTTATTTTGCGATTTTTTTTAAAACTTTATTAGGCATTTGAAAGCTTTATATTTACTTCATCCTTAAACCAGACTTTACTTTATTTGCATAAAGTTAATCATTATTATATAGAATCTGCTTTTCTAGTAATATGTCCAAATAGTGAAATCTTTATTCATTTATTGAATTCCATTTCTATAGCTGGGCTGTTCAAACTTATGATTACTGCAAGAGAGCCAAATTATACCTAAGGCATTCAAATGCTGACTGAAAAAGATTTAATCCCTTCCACCCACCCACCCACCCACCCACCCACCCACACACACACACACACACACACACACTAAACTCCCATTATAACAATTCCACTCTCCTTTTAACAATCGTTTTTTCTCTCTTCATGGTCAATCCTATGAAATACCATGCAATATTTAATGTCTATATTCCTCCCATTTAAAATGCTTGTGTGTTCAGGCTTTTGACTTGCGTATTGCTTCATATACAGTGAAATAAAAAAAAATGAAAAATCATTATCTGCCAAAATATATGAAGAAATAGAGAAAAATGCATGTATGTATTAATATAGCCTGTAAGATGCAAGCTTTTGCTCACCAGCCAAAAAAAAAAAAAAAGATTGTTACTCTTTCCACTCTCAGAAGGTATTATTCAATTGCCCCTTAAACTTGACCACACTTTCAATGTCAACCACACAGGAAGGCAGTTTATTTTTGTAACTAACAACAGGTTCATTAGATGTGAACTTCCTGAGGTCCAGGCTGTTAGTTTTCCCTGCTAGTTTATGCTTCTTGGTTTTTGTGTCTTATTTCAATGTGAAAATTCCATCATTCAATCTGCTTCAAAACCTGAATGCAGTATTCCAAATGTGGTCTCACCTTTCACTTGTATAAATGCAAAGGTATGATAAATCATTCATAAAACACTATGCTAGCAGCTTGCCTGCACTACATGTTTACCTTCATGTCTGACTGTTTTGATACTGTCAGAAATGAAAACACTTCCTCAATTATGCCCTTTGGCTCTATCCCACCTAGTGCAGAAGTTACTTTCAAGTTAAAATTTCTATTGCTGCCAACTTTTGATTTTCAAAAATATGGAGCCTGGGTAAGCAGGAAGAAAAAAGATTTTTCAGCTAAAACAGCTAAAATAAGATAGGAGTGATAGTAAACATAGTGCAATTGGGCAGCAGCCTATTGACTTCGACCGTGTACTTAGAAGGGTTGTTTGTGAGAAAGAGATCAAGTGTATTGGCTGTATGATTAGGATTATACGGTATTCTTGTAGGTAAGTCCATCTACTAGGTGGTAGATGACTCTCATCAACCGGTGAAATACCACCACTTTGCTTATTGGAGGCTTGAAGTGGTGGAACCCATGTTTAGTCTCTAGAGCTAAGTTAAGGTCAACCCTTCCCTATCTCTTCCATCATGCAGTATGATTGATGACTTTTGAGGTTAAGATGAACAAATCCAATATTCCTTACATTTTGAGGGTACAGCTCTAAAACGGTATTCGCAGGCTGGCTGCTAGTTAGTACAATGGACCAAACCTATTGGTAACTCTCTAGGAGGCTTCCGGATTAGCTAGTGTATAATCTTGCTACCTCTACTCTGCCAGATAGTGACTGCAGGGAGTCTGAGTAGTGTGTATGCGGGGAGCATTGTCGAGGCCACGTTATGTCAAGGATCTGGGTATATTCTTACCACGTGTATGCCATATTCAAAAATTTCATTACGTCATACAGCATGTCCCACCCACTTTTTCTTACTATTGAATACACCATGAATTGCCAAACTAATAGAGCAAGCTTATCTGCGAAAAGACCTAAACTTCCCAAGCACTTCCTAATTCATTTCACAAATATACGTGGTCTCAATTCTAATCTCAACGATGTCCATTTCCACTTGCAGTCTGCCAAACCCCATGTACTTTTTCTGACAGAATCTCAGTTATCAGTTGATTCAACTACTGCTCAACTCAGATGCCCAAATTATTCGATGTATAATTCCTTTCGCCTCAAAGGTGGTACTTGTGCATATGTCAATTCTGATATTCCCTGTCAGAGACTTGGAAATTTGGAATCTCCTCTCTTTGATCTTCTCTGGCTTAAAATCTCTCTACCTCATTGTGTCAAATTCATCTGTTGTCTCTACCGTTCTCCCAACTCTATTAATCACTTGGAGCTCTTTGACTTCCTCTCTTTGCAAATTACTTTCTCCAGTCCAACTTTCCTAACAGTGAGGTAATTTTCCTTAGTGATTTTAATGTTCACAACTCCAGCTGGCTTCCGTTTTCTAGTCACACCGACCCAGCTGGTCGAGATGCTGAGGCTTTTGCAATTACTAATTACCTAGCACAGATTGTTCATTTACCTACAAGAATACCGGAAAATCCTAATCATACAGCCAATATGCTTGATCTCTTTCTCACAAACAACCCTTCTAAGTACACGGTCGAAGTGAGAGGTCCTTTAGGCACTTCAGATCACAACTTGGTGATTGTCTCTTCTCCAATGGAACCGTTATCTCATGGCTATTCCCAACCTTGTGTTGTTTGGCATTACAAGAATGCAAAATGGGATGACCTACGAGACTTCTTTTCTTCTTTTCCTTGGTCGGATTACTGTTTCAAAACTTCTGATGTCAATGTTTGCTCAGATCATGTCAGTGAAATTATTCTTACAGGAATGGAATCCTTTATCCCATACTCCACTTTAAAATCTCTTCCTTTATCTAAACCTTGGTTTTCCAATAAATGTGTTAAGGCTGTTCAAGAGAAGAATGTTGCATATCATAATTGGCTTGTTTCTAATTCTTCAGTTTCATTTTCTGCCTACACCAAAGCTCACAACAATTGTAAACAGTTATTAATCAGTCCAAACTAGAGTTTGAACAGGCTAAAGTAGAAAACTTGCTTCTTGCCCTAATGGTAGCCGAGCATTCTGGTCTCTTGCCAAAGCTATTGGCCACAACTTTTGCCCATCTCTGCTCCCACCTCTGTCCAAACCAGATGGTTCTGTTGTCACTTCGGCCAAGGATAAAGCTGACCTGTTAGCATCCCATTTTTCTTCCAATTCATGTATTAATGATCTTGGAAAAACACCTCCCACCATTCCCAACACGCTCCATTCAATGCCTCCTGTGGTCTTCCGTCAAAAGGATATCAGAAGGATTTTGATGAATCTTGATGATAAAGAAAGCTCCAGGTCCTGATGGTATTTCTCCACTCGTTCTCAAAACCTGTGCTCCTGAACTTACTCCTATTCTTTGCCACCTTTTTTCACTTTCTTATTCCAAAGGTGCTTTTCCTTCTGCTTGGAAATTTTCTCATATCCAGCCAGTTCCTAAAAAGGGTGACAAATCCCTCCCATCCAATTATCGTCCCATTGCAATTACTTCTACTCTTTCTAAAGTAATGGAGAAATCAATTAACCGCCAACTCTTAAACTACCTAGAAACCTTCCGTCTGATCAACGATCACCAGTATGGATTCCGTCAGTGTCGATCCACTGATGATATTCTGGCTTATGTTACCCATTCATGGACTAATTCAATGGAAAGGTTTGGTGAAACACAAGTAGTTGCTCTTGACATCTCAAAGGCTTTTGATTGTGTTTGGCATAAAGGTCTTCTAAACAAGCTTCCATCTTATGGTTTGCCAACTGTTTTTAGTAATTGGTAATCCAGTTTTCTCTCTGATCGCTCACTGAGGGTGATGGTAGATGGCTCTCTGTCTTCTAACTTCTCCACTAATGCCGGTGTCCCCCAAGGTTCAGTTCTTTCCCCCACTCTTTTTCTCTTGTATATTAATGACCTTCTTCCATTGACTGGAAATCCTATCCATAGTTTTGCCGATGATAGCACACTGCATTCCACTTTCCATTTTGAGAAACCTTGTCCTGCTCAATCAGCTTCAACTTCTCGAAAATCTGCTACCAATTCCTTAAATGCCAATCTTCAGGTAATTCTCCAATGGGGCAAAGACAACTTAGTTGATTTCAACCCTTCTAAAACTCGGTCTTGTCTTATATCTCACAAAAAGGATTCTTCTGCTCCTATGCTTATCTTTAGTGACACTCCAATTTCTAGGCAAAATGATATATTTCTTTTGGGGATTACCCTGACTTCTAATCCCTCTTGGCCCAAGCACATTACAAATATTGCTTCCTTTACATCTAAAAAACTTGGTTTTCTCTTTCGCTCTCGGCGTTACTTTTCTTCCAAACAGCTGCTCACTCTGTATAAATCACAAATCCGCCCTGCCATGGAATATTGTTCCCACATCTGGGGTGGTGCCCCCAAAACCTCTCTCAGGCTTCTTGATTCCATTCAAAAGAGTGCAGTTTGGCTAATTAATGATTCATCTCTAACAGAGTCTCTCCACTCGCTTTCTCATAGACGTACTGTTTCTGCTGCATGCCTCTTCTAGAGATACTTCCATGGGCACTGTTCTTCTGAATTGGCTTCTATAATTCCCGTTCTCTCTTTCAAAACAGTCCGAACACGTGCCGCCACCAGCCAACATTCATTTACTGTCCAACTTCAAACTCACAGAACCAACTTGTCATCTTCCTCGTTTATTCATTCAACTGCCGTTTTCTGGAACAACCTTCCTTCATACGTATTTCCTGAAAATGACAATCTACAGAAGTTCAAGTCCCATGTCAACAAATATCTTCTTTCGCCTTCTCAACCTCCAACCCAAGCACGGTACTAAGTACTATAGGTTCTAATACCTCTCGTGCTCGCGGTTCACATAAAAAAAAAATAAAAAAAAAAAGCAGCGTATTATGTGCAAGAAAATAAACTGAAACTGTGATTTTCTGCAAAAAGCAAGTGCTCTTCACAAAATGCAGAAGGTTTTTTTAAGCCCACACTCCACTATAAATTAAGTTTCACTGACAGACAACATGTAAGTTTTATATTAAAACAGACACATAGGATTGTTTACCAGTGCAGTATGCTTTTATACATTAGCTTACATAGGATTTTTCTGTCTGTGAATTTCTGTTTGGATTTTTTGTTAGATATCAAATGATTTTGATTGCTTCAACAGAGATATTGCTGCAGACTCTGCCCTCTTTAAAAATAGCAAGTCAAAATTTTTTTCATAATAATTACCCTGCTAGACTGCCAGGTGTCAAGAGCATTTCCAAATGTTCACCAGAAAAATGAGATATGAATACAATTTTCGCTTCTGTTTTTCCAAACTTCAGCAGAAAAACAGATATGAATGCAGTTTTTGTTTTTCTCATCTAGTTTAATATTCTCTCACAGTCTACACTATGAGAAATTGCTAAAATTCGAGGGATGATTTAGGATAATTTGTGATATTTCAAGCTTCCTTGTGCACTTGTCAGTTCCTCAACCAAAACCACTGTATATCAATTCTTTCTTCTTTCATAATAGTGTCTCATAGGGTATCATACTGAAACTGACAGAACTGATGCTACAAAACATCTACTGCTTCATTTATTCCTTCATCTTTAATGATGCCAAGAAGTACTTTAGGCTTATCCACAAAAATTGAAAATTGAAAATGGAGCACTGCCAACTGATGAAATTTGAGCTACCTAGGCATTTATAAGAACATTAATTTTTGATGGGAACTTGGCACCATGTAGTTACAGGACACAAAAAAGTACTTCACTGAACAAAAGATCAGAATCTTCTCTATGACCTTAGCAGAAGAAATACCTATGATTAAGTCAGAATCATCCCTCTGGTTTAGTCTGCAATGGGGAACAGCTTCCAAATTGGAGGTGGAAATTTATTATACAGGTGGTATAATAAAGTTTCATATAAAGTTGGTATAACAAATTTGCACATAATGACCACAGTATGTGGATATGAGGTATATAGGATTGAAGAGTTATGTTTGGTTTAACATTAAAAAATGTTATGCCAAAGTTTGAAAACAAATTTTATTCAAGTCCGAAGAAAGAGACATGAACAGACTTTCTTCATGAGCGAGGATAATAACATGCCTAAAATCAACAGTTTACTTGGCCTGTTTTAGAGATGCTTTCAGCAGAACTTCATAATTCAGGTCTTTTTCTTGGGGAGTTCATTAGTCTTCTTTCAAAACTTCTTTGGGATCATAACAAAGAGCACTAATGTGTATATACTTCAAAATCTTTTTTTACTTCAGTAGCATGCATCAGTAGTAAATTTACACCATATATTCATTTAATTTCACAATAAGTAATGCATTCCCCTTTCAGCACACAAATTAATAAGATGACAAGGACAGCATATTACCAAGAAGTGCACAAACTCCTGTTTTAATACCCTTGCTTTTAGGCCTATCATAACGGGTGTATTATTGATGCTCAAGTGCCATACAATTTTTTAAGAGGATCCCACATGATTTCAGGTTGTTCAAAAGAAATTGCCCAATGTTGTACCTTATAGAGTCACCATCCAATGCTGCCTTCCAGCAGTGAGAGCAAGCAGCTTTTGATTTGAAGGTATTTTTATAGTGACAGGTTACCATGATGGGATGCAGGATGGAATCATTTCAACTACTGCCATGTGCAGCAATTGAAAATGGCCCATTTTTCAGAGCCATCAACTACTCCTTTCCTTATATGTGTAATTCTGTTACCAATGCCTGTTGTTTTATTCTTCCACAACCAAATTTTTTTGCTATTTCACTATTAGGAAACATACTGTATATGAAGAAAATATGTTATCTTTTTCAGGTTATTTTTCAATATAACAAAAATCTTATATATACATCTGAAATTTTGTCATATTTCTTTGATATCTAACTGAAAGACATTTTTAATTAGCTTTGCACCACATAAATATGATAAAATGGTCACACATTACAGAGAACAAGGGTATTATCCTGCATTTCTATTTTACAATGCAGACTTTATGGTCAATTTGTTAATTAAAGTAAACAGAAATTTGGAGAATTTAAAAAAAAACTTCCAATTTTAATGTAGTTTAACTATTTTTGGAGAAAACTATGTTTTCACGAAAAGGCAGAGAAACTACATATAAACAACACAGTCAGTGATATTTAAGGTGCCAAATCAAATAAAAAAAGACAGATTCTTAGATTCTTATCCAGAGAGTTGGTAGCCATGTGTTTCCCAAATATACAACTTTATATTTGGCAGCATTAAAACATAACTGCCATTTCTCCAACCATCTATGAAACCTGAATCATTCTGATGAAGATAAGCCTAATTTGCATTGCTAATCACCCTTCTAACCTTTATATAATCTGTAAATTTCAACACTGCAGTCTTTATTCCCCAATCTATATCACTCAAGATCAGAAAGAAGAGTGACACTAGCAGTGAACACTGAGAAACCCTGCTTGTAATCTTAGCCAACTCTGAAGAATGAATATTTATAACAGCTTTCTGCTTCCTATCCTTCAGCCATTCCTTAATAAAACTAAAGACCTTTCATGCAACCCCCAACAGACTCCAGCTTGTACAGAAACCTTCCACATGGAACCACATAAATTGCTTTGCTCAAATCCAAGCATATAACGTCAAACTCTTTCTACCATCTAACTCTCATATGGTCACATCATAGTAATTTATCAGTATTCAATAGTAACCCAAACAAAATTTTCCCTTTGCAAAATCTGTATTGCAATCCATTTAAGTGATTATATTTCTCAAAATGATAATATAAACTAGAGCTATGGTGCTCAATATGCTCTACGTTGATTTCAATATTTGTAGAAGAATAAGAGAAATTTACCTCAATATGATACGTAGAACACTTCCGTATGATACTCTCTACAAATTAAAATGAATATAACATTAACACAAAATGATTACAGTAAAAAACAAATTGAAAACAAAATTAAAAATTCAATTGACCGTAATTAAATATTAATTTAAAAATTTTAATGTAAATTTTGAAAAACGATTTTCCTTCCTGAAGCTGACAGCGCTCTTTGACCATATGTTGTGATTATAGGAATGAAAGATTATTTGACTTTGTGCATGCGAGTAAAAGACCACGAATCGAAGATTAGATATGAATGTTAATAGAATTCTCATGTAATTTCCTTTTGATGGTTTCTGAAATTAATAGTCTCATATAATTACATTGGACACTAAGTATTTTGGTCTTGTTGAATAAGAAAGCATGTTTTTCGTTAACAGCACGAAAGGCTAATTCTGACCATGCTGAACAAGAAGCATAAACTGAGGACGCATGCTGTTTAACCCAAAAATTCATCGGAAACTATTTCGATTCTTGATAAGAAGAGTCACAATAACTGTAAGAAATGTATAACAGGTCATTTATTTGTATTGTGAAAGAGGAAAGGACTGAGTGATTGTTCAGTATAGTGTGTAATTTCTGTATTGGTCTGACCACAATCTTAAATTTGGTATCTTTAAAGAATTTGTTATGCCACCGTTCAATGTATGGGAGAAATAAAGTATTTTTTGATGTTGCTATTGTTGGTTGGTGTAATTTTTTGTATCCTATCCTTATCTTGTACCCTAATTCAGTTTATTGTAGCAAGGGGGTAATCCTTGTTTAAGAATCTGCTGGTTAATATCTGTATTTCTGAGTCTAAAGCAGATTCCATCATTGAATATTTATAGGCATTGAGAAATTGATTAAAGATAATAAACTTTTTGTAAGTGAACAGGTGATAGCTGTTATAATGCAGAAGCATACTGGTGTTTGTTGGTTTACAATAGATGTTCAATTGGATTTTATTCGAGTCCCAAGTGAGCATGAAATTTATAAAATTTAATGACTAAGTAGCTGTATTTTCCCTTTCAATGTAAAATTGAGTTTAGGATGAATATTATTAAATGAATGTAAAATGTCTTGGATAGTGCTACTATCAGTAATAACAAGAACATTGTCTAAATATCTCCCTTCTGGGCACCTCCGTAGCCAGGTGGGTAGGAGCGGCAGTGCGTAGCACATACTTCTTGATTAAACTGGAGGTTGAGCATGTGCCCACTAAATACGGAGGATGTGGAAAGGTCAGGAAATGACCACCGCATATACCCAGAGCAATATAGCTTTAGTTGCTAATGCTCCTAAAAAACCAAATAATAATAAATAACTAAATATCTCCCATATGATATGGGGTAGAAAAGGCATCAAATGTATACACTCAATTGTTGAGAGATAGACCTCTGAAATTAAGCCGCTTAGACTCAATCCCATTGAGGCAAGCCAAAATTTTTTTTTACTTTGTCTCGAAAGGTGATATAGTTGGCTTCAACTAAGAGTTTAATTAAGTGAAAAATTTCTTTAATAGGAAGCTTTGTATAATTAATCGGTATAGAGTTATTATTTAACCTATCCCAAAGAATATCTATTCTTTGAAATGTTTATTCATTGTTTACATTCTTATATAATGAAGTAACATCCAATGAGAATAAATTATCATTATCCCAAAGAATATCTAATGTATATTCAATATTCGTTTTAATATCTGGAGAGTATCATATGGAAGTGTTCTACATATCACATTAAAATAAATTTCTCTTATTCTTTTACAAATTTCTCAAAATGATACTGAAATGTATCTAAGACTACAGACTCCAAGACTTTCCCTACGCTGTGGTTACACTAACTTGTCTATAGTTACTCAGGTGATCTTTAGCTCTAATTTGGGTATTACTGAGATACTAGTAGTCCTCCAATCAAAGGGAATTATCTCAAAATCTAATGACACCCTCTTAATTATCCCTAAAGGTTTGATGCATCCTCTGCAGCTCTTTCAGTATGAAAAGGTAAATACTGTCTACACCTGGAGCTTTACCCACTTTCAAGCTCAGAAGTTTTTTTTTTTGTCAGATTTTTTTGTGTAATATCCACAACACATATCTTATAGCTTGGATATATTACCATAATATCCCCAACCCAGGAAACACAAAATATCTGTTCAGCTCACCAGTGACACTGATGAATTATCTATAATTCTGTTGTTTCCACTGGGCAATGGTCCTCTTCACATTTACTGCAGGCCCTCGTTATAACGTGGTTCACTCTATGCTGATTTGCTATAATGCTGTTTTTATATTATAACCCATATCTCACTCTAACACTGTCACAACTCACTATAATGCTCTTTTACCAGCATACAGATTGAATTTTTGGCATGCTTAACGAAAATGTTTCATCTGATGTAGTCAATACCTTGAAAATGAACAGCAAAGTTTCCCACGCTGACTTGCAAAATTTTCTCCCATGCTAATTTAATTACACTATAAGTGACTAGATTCAAGATCAACATTTTAAAAAAATGATCAAGTATATTGCTTGTAATATTTGCGTTATATGCATTTATCTGAAGTCTAGTCATCACTTGGTATAGTGTTAGACATCGTCCGTAATGGACAGTTTACTCGAACATTGTATCATAATTAATGCAACGCAGTTACATTTTCGAAGATTAATAATAGCAGATAAGAATTAAAAAGGAACAACATCTGGATGTGGTATGAAGCCTATCAAGGTAAGAAAAATACTGAATTTGAAAATTAAATTATATGTTTTGAAGCAAATTGATTCCGTTCAACGACAAGTGGATGTGTGCAATAATTTAGGACTGGCAGGTTCCACCGTAAGAACAATTATAAAAAATAAAGAATCAATTTTAGCAGTGGGAAAGACAACTGTTCCACTGTAAGCAACTAGGCTGGCTATTATAATTGAAATGGAGAGACTTCTAAATAATTTTATTGAAGATAATATCCAACGCACAATTCCATTAAGTTAAATATTAGAAAAGGCGATTAGCCTATATGATGATCTGAAGAAAGCTCACCTTTAAAAAAAAAATAAAATGTGGAACCATTTAAAGCTAGTAAGGGCTGGTAAGATAGATTTAAAATCCAGGGAGAAGCCTCAAGTGCAGATCAAGAAGGAGCCGAAACTTTCAAAAAAGAACTTCTAAAAATTATTGAAGAGTGGTGTTAAAATTCTCAACAAGTTTTTAACATAGATGAAACATGACTTTTTTGGAAACGAATGCCTAAAAGAAGTTTCATATCGAAAGAAGAAAAAAAAAACATGCCAGGCTTCAAAGAGGCGAAGGATCAGGTTGACTTTATTATTGGGTGGTAAAGCTGTGGGGATTTTAAAGTAAAACCCCTTTTAGTTTACTAAGAAGACAGCCAAAGTACAACCCAAAATCAACCAAAGTTACGAAAACTTGACAGCCCAGGGCCATCGTATTAATAAATTCATAATTTTAAGTTTAATTTTGATATGTAATGTAGTTACTTACCAAATAATTATATACGTATCTAATGGAGAATATTTTATATGTACAAATTTTTAATATTAAACATTTTGACCGACATTTGTGCATCTTTTCGCTACCATTTATTATATTGATTAGGAAATATCCTATGGCATAGACCGTGACTCACAAATACATATGTTACACAGGAAATAACCTGTGTAAGTATTAACTCATTTAAAGTCATAATTCAATGTTATTTTAATATTTTTTATCCAATGGTTGGCCTCTTTAATCAATGGACTCTCTGATCTGAAGCTTAATCTCCGTACGTCTTGTATTCTACCATGTGTTTATTATTACATTACAGGAATACGGCGCTCTCTTAGCACTGATTCACTTAGTGCTGTTTTTTTTTGGGAATGAATTATCAGCGTTAAGCGGGGGTCACCTGTACATATGAATAAAATTCCTACTCTCCATTCCTGGCTCTCTTGGCTGATGCTTTTCGTACTTTGCCTGCTTGATCCATTCTTGGTATTGTTTAGTGGTATAGTTCATCATTTAGTGGATGTATCTCAGATAATTTTTGGCATCATAACTACAGTAACCTCCCATTATAACTGTGTTTAGGATATCCATTTACTGCTCTTTTCTTTTGGTCTCATGGTTGATTGAACATAGTTCCATGTATTTTTTTAATGTATATAGTCTTCCCTGTCAACATGCTTTCTCACTAATACCGCATTTAAGTACAAATTTGGATTTATTCCTTAAATTTTAAGAAATAAAACTGGATATAACCCTCCTTCTACTTGAATTTTGGTGATGGGCAGGGGATGATAGAAACCAAATTCTAGGAACCATTTATGGTACAGCTTGTTTATTTCACAGAAATTGTTTCGAATGCATTTGTTCATTTCTTATTTAACACTTAGAGAATTACAGCCTGTGGACTTCTAGAGGTGAATTATCTTTATAAAGTTATATTTCTTTATTTATGTCCCATCCAGAAGTGCCATTCTGTGTCCAGATAGTTTAAGTTCCCAAAGGTAAGACATCCTGATTTGCTTCTTTCCCCATTTCAGTTGCACATCCAGCTGATCATCATAATCAGTGTATTTATTTTGTCTATAGTATACTCCCACTCTGTTTGGTTGTTTCACTCCTTACATCACACCAGACTTATTCCATGTCAAGAGACAACCATTTAAACCACTGTTACACCATCACAATTACCTTAATAAATGGTATAATGTTCTGAAACCTACACAAGTGCCTTAATCACATGCACTTGATCACTTCATCAAAGAGCAAATGACTCTTGATTAGTCAATCAACTGACTAATCAATCAAACCAACCAACTGATTGACCAATCAGGAGTCGATTTCTCTCTAATGACGTCTTCATCTGGACATCCTGACCACTGAGAGGTGCAGTGATCAGGGGATTAATAGATGCTTTGGTACATGATGCTGTTTATAAAGGTAATTATCACAGTGTAATGGTGGCTTAAATTGTAGCTACTTCAATGGAAATAACCTGTGTAAGTATTAACTCATTTAAAGTCATAATTCAATGTTATTTTAATATTTTTTAATCAAATGATTGTCCTCTTTAATCAATGGACTCTCTGATCTGAAGTATAACCTCCATTCTACCATGTGTTTATTGTACAGTAAACCTCACTTCAGACCTCTTTAACTTGGACTCCCATCTTTTTGATGCATCTTTTATTATGCAGACTGGAGATTTTATCTAAATGAGAATTTGACTATACAATTTCATACTGCTTTTAGACTGGCCTTACAACTGCTTTGTATAAGAAGTACAATCATTCAAAAGGAATGATTTTACATACAAATGAAAACATTATGGCATTATTATTGACTCTGCACCCAGTACAATGAAATTTTATCAAGCGATAATGGCAAATCAAGGGTCTTTTCTCACTTTCCAAAGCTATAGTCATATGGATCAGGGAGAAGAGTTAAACTCAGGTATAAAAGTTTGAAGGAAACTTGTATAAAGTATAAGTCATAGTTGAAGAATGTTTGATTTTTTGATTATCAGAATTGAAACACAATTCTGAGAATGTGAGAAAAGGCAGTGGTCATTACTGAAAATTATAGCATAAAATGTGCTATAATTTTTAATTTCTAACTCGCAACCCAGTTGTAAAACTGGGTTGCAAGTTACATTAAAGTAAAACAGAGCACAGCAGTAAACTAAATGAAAAAAGCTATTAAATGATGATGCTCTTATTGAGCTAGAATCAAAGATGAGGAGTGTCAAAATGTTTTACAAAACAGCATTTCAATGGAAAAATTTGTAAATGAAATGGGTAATGCAGAAAAAGATGAAATTGCTAAATTACACAAAAGTATAAATTTCTAATTCTGAGAGGAATCTGAAAAATATTTCTACTAAACTTGTAAAATAAATTCAAAGTTTTTATGTGACAGCACACTGCAGCAACAGGATCTAGAAAAGTTGAGCAGATGGGCTGAGAGGTGGCAAATGAAGTTTAACACTGACAACTGTAAAGTAATACATATGGGAAGCAGTATCCCCAGAATAATGTATCAACTCTGTGGTACTACACTGATGGTAGTAGAGAACGAAAAGGACTTGGGGTAATTGTGCGGGCAGATATGAAGTTTTCTGAGCAGTGCAGATGGTCTGCAAGAGTAGCTCATGGTGTCTTGTCAATGATATACAGGAATTTTTCTAGTAGGGATAAGGAGGGGATTATCCCCTTGTATAAGACAAATTTTGGAACGGGACCAGGGTATGTCTGCCAGGGGCAAAGGTTGATGACATTGTAGAGCGGATATCATCTTTTAAGGGCACAAAAGGTGATATAGTTGTACACGTTGGCACTAATGATATTAAGAGTAGGAGACCGGCGGAATTACTTAACAAGTACAGTTTACTGATGAAAAAAAGCCGTGAATTAGGGTTGAATTTGAAAGTGTCTGCAATTCTGGGCAGACACGATAGGAGGGAGTATATGATGAGAGCCCTGTCGATCAATTCAGCCCTGGAAAGATTGTGCAGGGCTCAAGGGGTAGAATTTTTTTCAGCCTGGTCTGTACTTGTTAACAGGAGAGACTGCTTCTACAGGGATGGGATACACTTAAATAGAAAGGGTGCAAGAATGTTTGCTGATGCTATCGAGGCAGTGTTAGGTGGGTCGGAAAACTGCTAGATTGGGGGGCTACAAGGACTAATAGATAAACAGTAGCCACTGGCAGAGGTGAAAGTGATTCTTGCACTGCTTCTATTGGAATGAGCAGCAGCCTGGAAAATAAGATGCAGGATATTACAGAGACTGCTGGGAATCATGGGGGTACAAGTAAACACATGGGTTGTGTTAGGGTGGCTAACAGGAAGAGCAGGTGCATGTATACTAGCGTGTACACCAATGCTAGGAGTTTAGTAAATAAATTTGATGAATTTGAGTTATTGCTCAAAACATCAAAGGCAGATATTGTTGGGATTTCAGAGACGTGGGGTCACACAGATATAAGGAATGCAGAACTGGAATTTGGGGAGTACAATGTCTACAGAAAGGATAGACAGGATAGGAAGGGAGGAGGGGTTATGCTATTAGTTAAGAAACACATAAAATCCAAGGAAGTGAAGCCAGTCGACATCGCTGGACAGTGCAGCGTCGAGTCAGTTTGTTGTGACAAAAGCATTGGGAGATCAAAATTGAGAGTAGGAGTGTGCTATAGGCCTAATGACTCTGATGAGTATAATAAGAAACTGTACAGAGAAATAGAGTGGGCCAGTAAATCAGAGAGTCTTATAATGGGGGAATTTTAATTTCCCAGATATTGACTGGAATTTGGAGGCTGGTCACTCACACACTAGCAAGGCTTTTGTGGATTTACTGGATGATTGTTTTCTACATCAGCATGTTCAGGAGGCAACTAGAGGGAGTAATACTCTTGATTTGATTATCAGTAGTGATTCTTCATTCATTAAGAATCTGCAGATAAATGAACCACTAGGTGGCAGTGATCACAGTGTTCTGAAGTAGGAGTTACTCAAAGAAGTAACTACCATTAGGGGTAAAGGGAAGGGGTATTGCTTTCGTAAAGGTGACTACGATGGACTGAGACAGTATTTAAATTCTATACAGTGGGATCAACTGATGATGTTACCACCAGCAAATTCAAAATGGGAAGCATTCAAAGAACTTACATTGCAAGCCACTAGGCTTTACATACCAACCAAGAAATATTGTTCAAGGTTCAGGCCTAAATGGTTGTCAGATGAACTAATGAGGCATATGGCAGAGAAGAAAAATGCATGGGATACATACAAATTAACACGTGACACAGAAGCCTATGATAGATACAAGTTGATCTGTAACCAAGTTACAAAGGAGGTTAGGCAGGCGAAGGCAGATTACAAGAGATCCTTGGCAAGGGATGCAAAGAAAAACAGCAAAGAGTTCTTTACTTATGTAAACTCTAGAAGGAAGGGGATGAATCAGATTGGTCCACTTGATATCGATGGGTCAACTGTTGATGACCCTGCTCAGGTAGCTAACAAACTAAATGAATATTTTGCATCGACATTCACACATGAGGAGTTATTCAGCGAGGGGAATGCCAGAGGTGTATTCAACTCTAGCAGTAAGCTAGAGAATCTTGTAATAACTGAGAGTAAAGTGGAGGAGAAATTGTTGAAGATGAACACAAGAAAGGCACCTGGGGTGGATGGGATCTATCCAGTTATATTAAAGGAAGCAGCAAAGGAAGTAAGCAAACCCTTAGCCATAATTATGAGAGCTTCCTTGGACTCAGGGGAGGTACCCATGGACTGGAGATGTGCAAATGTGACCCCAATTCACAAGGGAGGATCAAAGGCTGACACAATTAATTATAGACCTGTGAGTTTAACTTCTGTTCCACGTAAATTAATGGAGGCACTGGTTAAAGAAGCACTGCAGGATTATCTAGACAAGACTTCAGTTATAGCTCGGACACAGCATGGTTTTGTTAAGGGGAAGTCTTGCCTGACCAATTTGATTGGATACTATGATGCAGTCACAAAAGAACTGGATGCAGGGAATAATTTTGATATTATATACTTGGATCTTAGAAAGGCTTTTGATACTGTTGCACATGGAAGACTGCTGCACAAATTGGAGCAGTGTGGCATAGGAGGCAAATTGTTGCTATGGATAAAGGCGTGGTTGAGGGGGAGAAGACAGAGAGTGGTAATCAATGGACACTGCTCATCGTGGACTAATGTTATTAGTGGAGTCCCTCAGGGTTCAGTATTGGGTCCTTTATTGTTGTCTATATTTATAAATGATATTGATGATAGTATATCAAGCTTAATGTCCAAGTTTGCAGACAATACGAAGGTTGGCAGGGTTGTCAAGGACACTACTGACACTATGCTGCTGCAACAGGATCTGGGAAGGTTGATCAGAGGCCTGAGAGGTGGCAAATGAAGTTTAACATTGACAAATGTAAAGTACTACATATGGGAAACAGCAACCCCAGAGCAATGTATCAACTCTGTGGTACAACACTGACAGTGGTAGAGAATGAAAGGGACCTGGGGGGTGGTTGCGCAGGCAGATATGAAGTTCTCTGAGCAGTGCAGACGGACTGCAAGAGTAGCTCATGGTGTATTGTCAATGATATATAGGAATTTTTCTAGCAGGGATAAGGAGGTGATTATTCCCTTGTATAAGGCAATGGTCAGGCCACATTTAGAGTACTGTATACAGGCCTGGAGGCCTCATTTCAAGAAGGATGTAGAGCTGCTGGAACGAGTACAGAGAAGAGCAACAAGATTAGTGAATGGAACAAAGGGGTGCTCTTATGAAGAAAGGCTTAAGTTTTGCGAATTACAGTGTCTGGAGACTAGGCACCAGCGAGGAGATCTGACAGAGGTGTACAAAGCCTTGAATGGTTTGAGCATGCTCAATGCTGATGGGATTCTTCCTCTTGCTCAGAATAATCACCTGAGAGGGCATAAATTCAAATTGAGTAAAGACAGTTGTAGGATAGATGTGTGGAAGTTTGCCTTTAGCCAGCGGGTGGTTGGTTGGTGGAACAGACTTCCATCCCTTGTCGTGGAAGATGATAGCCTAAATAAGTTTAAGACTCAGCTGGACAGGTATTTCGAACGAACAGAGAGGTGAAGTGGAAGTGGTTATTTTTTATTTATTTTTTTTACTTTATTTTTTTTTTTTTTTTTTTGGCTGATGCTGCATAAGCTTGCTTTCTTGCATCAAATGTCTCTACTAATGCTAATGCTAATGCTAATGCTAATGGTCAGGCTGTTGTTGTTATTGTTGTTTGGTTTTTTTTAGGAGCATTAGCAACTAAGGCCATATTGCTCCGAGGGTATGCGGTGGTCGTTCCCTGACCTTTCCGCATCCTCTGTATTTGGTATTTGGTGGTCATGGGCTCGAACCCCAGTCTAATCAAGAAGCGTGTGCTATGCACTGCTGCTCCTGCCCACCGCTACGGAGGCACCTCAATGGTCAGGACACACCTTGAGTACTGTATACAAGTCTGGAGGCCTCATTTTAAGAAGGATGTAGAGCTGTTGGAACGAGTACAGAGAAGGGCAGCAAGATTAGTGAATGGAACAAAGGGTTGCTCTTACGAAGAAAGGCTAAAGTTTTGCAAATTACAGTGTCTGGAGACTAGGCACCTGCGAGGTGATCTGATTGAGGTGTATAAAGCCTTGAATGGTTTGAGCATACTCAATGCTGATGGATTTTTCCTCTTGCTCAGAATAATCACCTGAGAGGGCATAAATTCAAATTGAGTAAAGACAGTTGTAGGATAGATGTGTGGAAGTTTGCCTTTAGCCAGCGGGTAGCTGATAGGTGGAACAGACTTCCATCCCTTGTTGCGGAAGTTGATAGCCTAAATAAATTTAAGGCTGAGCTGGACAAGTATTTGGAACGAATGGAGGGGTGAAATGGGACCATTTTTTTTTTTTTTTTTTGGCTGATGCTGCATAAGCTTGCTTTCTTGCATCGTATGCAAGAAAGCAAGCTTTCTTTCTTTCTTTCTCTACTAATGCTAATGTAACTTACTCAGTGTAAATATTGAGTAAAATGATTCCTCTGCTTTTGTTCCTCTCCAAATTATTATTTGAGAAGGGATAAAAAAATAATGATGTGATTAAAATAGAATCAGATATTATTTCGTAAGATTATAAGAGTTTAAAAAAAAGCAAATTGATTTTGAAGTAATTACATACCATACTACTTGTTCTGGTGATGAAATATGATGCTGTAAGGCATGTTGGTAAATAAGTGTCATTGCAGATGGTGAAAGTATGTCAGACCATTTATTCCAGATGATATTATCCTAGTGGCAGAGTTTATTTATATGAATTTGAAACTAGGAAACATGCCTTTATATTTATAACCTAATTTTTACAAATGAATTAATCAGAGTTTAATGAGCTCATTCATTATTGTTTAGGCTTCAAATATAGATAAGAAAAACACAAGTTAAAAATGTATGTCATATGTTTATACATAAAATTTGTAAATTATTTATTGTCTCAGAGTTTTACATTGCCCAACAAGGAGAACTTCATTAGACTGCATCATTAAAAATGTTAATGCATGGAAAAGGGTAACATTTGCAATGCTTTAACATTTTTGATGATGCAGTAAAAATGTTAAAGCATGGCGAAAGATAAATTTTACAGTATCAACTACTCAACATAGTCTTTAAAAAAATAATAAAAAATCATAAAAATAAACAATAATGACTAACATATTAATAATGAAAGGTTAATTTATGCAGTATCAGGCAATGTGCAAGATGACAATTTTATATAAATTATAAAGATTATATGCAGACCTACATTTCTTTATCAAAATGAAATACACAAATAAAATAAAATAAAATATCTGGAAACTGTGAATTGTATAAAAAAGTAGAATAAACATATGGACGCCTATTAGAACAGATTAGAATAAAATCAGAATAAATCCTATATGGAGTGTTATTATTATTATTATTATTTATTATTATTAGCTGTGTGGTGCAAGGAAGCCTGAGGCTTATGCTGCATGAGCCAAAAAAAAAAAAAAAAATTTAGAGGTGGGTAGTTTGAATAAATTCAAGGAATAACTAGACAAACTTTAGAAGCAATGGCCAGGTGATATGGAAAGTGTTGGCCTTTTTTTTTTGACTGATGCTGTATAAGCTTACTTTCTTGCATCATTTGCCACTATTAACACAAATCCTTCTAAGCATTTACTAAAAGCAATGGTGCACAATTTCTGTCAACTGACATTTTTAAAACCTTTTGTCAGCAAGAAATAATTCAAAAATTTCACTTTTTGACATCACCCTATATTCAAGCTATTATGACCACAACTGTGAACAAACCATTTTTTATACTAAAAACATAGTCTTAAGTATTACGTTTTTAAATAAGACCATTAAGGCATGCATGTTTGTTCTTATTCAAATTTGCCTCCCTTTTTTGGGTGTGTCATAATATGTTGCTATGGGAGGTTGAACATGTTGCTAAGGGCTCATGCTACTGCTGAGAATAGTAGCATTAATTATTACTCTTATCAAAATGAGTGTCACTTTTGAAAACAAAATTAAAGCATTCTTTGTTATTGGCACTTGCATTGTTTATGTCAGCACTTCTTGTTTCCAAGTGAAAATAAAACTCCCATGTTCTTTGGTAATGGTGTGCTCGAACTGTTTATGTAAGATGGTGTGCATCAACAATTCAAGCTGTGCCTAAAGCAAGTGATGATAGCACACTGCTGAACTGGGACAGAAAGGCCCTGCTAATTTTAAATTCATATTTTTAATCATTGTATACATTATGTATAATGAAAATGCATTATTTTATTTATGGTCAAACTTCTTCATTAACAAAATGATTAATAGTGCAGATCGAATGGAATCACAATAACCAAGGAATACTAAAATCGACATTTTTGTCATGCTGTCAGATAATTTTTTATTTATGTTTAATGGCTATCTCAGCACTTTTTGGATATACAAGGCTGTCGCTGGATTAATGGATAACAAAGACATTTAAAATTAATGCCTATTATCAATATGGTAGCATTGACACATCTTATTATTAATTTTTGGCTAGCTTTAAGTCAGGACATTTACTTTTCTCATTTCAAGCATCAATAATCCAAAATATCCTACCATGACCTCTAAAGATCTCCTCTTTCTTAAGTTTTCTAATAATCTAAAATGTTTCTGCCACTCTGTACTTATACAGGGTTTATTAGAATACTATCTTGTTTCAGAGTTTAAACATTGTATTAAATTTTGTGTATGTTTTCAGTTGAAATAACTTGGTAAAAAAAAAAAATTAACAAATAATACTGATGCCAAATTCAAAAAATGATCAGGTATAAGTATTGAGTTCAATTAAAAACCTTTAAGATTATTAAGATCGATAAATGAATGATTTAGAAATCAAAGTTTAACAGTGTTTTAAATTACCACTATACAGAGAGTATTTTATAATATGTAAGCCATACTTTCAAGAGTGATTCAGGAGCTGAAAACAATTTAAAATATTTCATATAAACATGTGTCTGAGTCAGAACAGTTAAGAAGCTATGGCTTTTTAAATTCTGTAAAATGACTATGGAGTTTTCAGTGGTAAATTATAACAAATAATAAAAACTAAAAAGAAATTAATAAATAAACATGTACTTAGCATGAATAAAAATAAATTGAAAACTCCATAACCACTTTTTAAAATGGAAACAGTCATAGCCCTATACTCATTCAGAATCAGACACATTTTATAAAAACTCTTGTAATTGTTTTCAAGTCCTGAATCAATCTTGAGAGTGCAATCCACATGTTCAGAAATACCCTGTATATCTGATTTTTTAAGTTACTGCAACGATACTGTATTATTTATAGCAAGGACTTATAGTACCACTATTTTCATCATTAAGTTTTAGCTAGAGCTTATGCTTTTTAAGGTACACCTTAATACTTATTTACACCCTGTTGCCAAAAGTAACCAGGCATCTGTAGCTTTCAAAGAACCTTTTATGATGCAATATTTAATAACATATTGACCCACCTTTGTCTTAATTACACATTGTATCCTTGTTAGTAGATTCTGAACTGATTTTTGATAATGGGAGGGTGATGTTTTGGTAAATTCAGACACTGATTGCAGTTAGTTGACTTGCAGCTGATGGTTCATTCGAAAGGCGTTTCATGAGGTTAAGGTTGGGGACTCGTGGCAGTCCAGTGAAACTTTTGCACAAACATGTCTTAGAACCAAGTCATGATGTTTCTATTTGGTCATTTTGTCTCTTATCTCAGTTCATCTGGTATCTATTTAGTTCTAAACCATGAACAAATCTCTTAATGATATAAAAAATTTAGTAGTTTCTATAATAACTTCCCTGAATGCTTCTCATTCAAAATTTCTAGATGTGAATATCATCAGTTGTTCCCACTGAAAGAAATTTAATAACCATCTAAGTCCATTATAGTTACCTTTATGAAAGCAAAATCCCTTCCCTTTAACCCTGACAGTAGTTGTATCTTTAAGTAAAACCTACATGCTTATGTTATATCACTGTTACCTAGTTCTTTATCTGGAGATTGCTAATGCATAAAGACCCACTGCCGATAATCAAATAAAGAGTATTACTTTCTCTTGTTGCATCTCTAACATACCATTGCAGAAAACCATCATCCAGTAAATCCAGAAGATTCCTGCTACTGTGGGATTGACTAACCCAAAAGTTCCACTTAATACCTGTAAAGTTAAAATCCATTATAAGATATTGTGATTTGCTGGCACCCTCTGTTTGTCTGTCTAGTTGTTCCTTTATGCTCATTACAGTCATTTGGCCTATAACAGACTCATATTCTCATTTTGTTTTCCCATTGTATATGTAAGACCAAACTGATTCAACATTGCACTAGCCACTCACATCAACACTGGAGGTACTCTCTTAGATTTTGTTCAGTTATGCTCATTACAGTAATTTGGTCTATAACAGACTTATGCACTCTGATTTTGTTTTCTCATTGTTTATGTAACACCAAACTGATTCAACATTGCACTGACTACCCACATCAACTGGGAGCACTGCCTTAAATTGTATGTGCCTGTTAATCAAGAGCACAACTGCCTACCTTCTCTCTCTCTCTCTCTCTCTCTCTCCCATATGCCAATTCTGTACACATTGTATTTGCCATATTCACAATCAGCATCCCCCATGCTTGAGTGGCTCCATATTTCCTGTATCCTTACAGTCTGTATTTCTTAACATTGGTGTATAGATATACGTGTGCCTGTTTTGCTCTTAGAAACTCTAACACAACCCATATATATTTCATTTTCCAATGAGCACACCCAGCAAACCCAATCACCCACTTTTTATTTTCTAGGCTGCTTCATGTCCCAAGAGAAGCAGTGCAGGAATCAGTTTTACCTCTGCTTACAGCTCCCACTACACTACTATTCTGGCCGACTGGGCTAGCCAGGTGGGTAAAGTGTCTGCCTGGCAACCCAAAGGTCACGGGTTCAAATCCCGCCTCGGGCTTGGATCAGAGTAAAATGCAAAAACTTTGGGAAGTACATTATGGCCACAGAAGCCGATGCGCCAACAACTAACAAAAAAAAAAAAAAAAACCCTTCTCTCTCTCAGGGTAACTCAGGAATTTTTTAATCGGTGCCTCTGTAGCCAGGTGGGCAGGAGCGGCAGTGCGTAGCACATGCTTCTTGATTAGACCAGGATTCGAGCCCGTGACCACCAAATATGGAAGATGCAGAAAGGTCAGGGAATGACCACCGCATATCCCCTGAGCAATATGGTCTTAGTTGCTAATGCTCCTAAAAACCAAATAACAACAACTACTATTCTGTGTATTGCCCCAAAGCTAGCAGTTTTCCAACTGACCTAATAGTGCCTTGATAGCATCGGGCAATATTCTTGCACTTATTCTGTTTAAGTGTATTGTACCCATGTAAAAAGTCTCTTCTGTTAACAAACATAGACCATGTTGTCATAGACCAATGATTAAGAATTGTTTACTAAGCTCTCATCATGTACTTTATCTGTGATGTTTGAACAAAATTCCAGACACTAAAATTTAATCTTAGCTCATGTCTTTTTCACATGATTACCATATATGTGTTAAGTACATTCTGAGACTGACTTTTCTAGAGATCATTAAAACCAACATATACAACAATATCTGCTTTTATGCTCTAAAAGGCATTAATTGTTCTGAATCATCATCAGATTTTGCCTATGGAACACATATCCTGGTCCCATTCCACCTACCTTTTTTTGCACAAATTTTCCTGTTTCCTTGACAGTAGTCACCATCAACAGCCACTTCCTTTGGTACCAGTGCATTCTGTCTTGAGGAATACTGCTGTAGTGCCTGATGCGTGTTTTTGGACTTGCATTGCGCTGGGCAGCTGACTGCTAAATGGGGCCTTTGTTTTAATTTCTTCAAGCTCTCATATTTGCTTATCAAAATGCTGAATTTGCACTTACTCTCCTCATACTCTTTGATGAAAACACACAAAGGCATCCCTTTTGGCTGTCTTGTTACAGACGAATTCACAAATTAGCAACAAGTAGAAAGGAGGTATCTATTGATGGTGACTACTGTCAGGGACAGGTAGATAGGTGGTACAAAGTTAAAACATGATTTTACATTAAAAAAATAATGCTGTCCTTTAGAATGCAATTTCTATCTAAACAGTCCCTGGACTGCACTCACACTCTTAATCACTGCCTCTAAGACTTTTCCTACCACTGAAGTCAGACTAACTAGTCTGTGGTTACCAACTTCACTATTCTTCACCTTTAAGTATTGGTGATAATTAGCACTTCTCCAATCCAAAGAAATATGTCCTAGTCAAATGATGCCCTCATAATTAACCTCAATGGTTCAATACATTATCTGGCCACTTCCCTCAAAATTACTGGGTATATGCCATCAACTCCAGGAGCCTCACTTGTCTTTAGTCCTGAAAGTTTTCCTAATAAACAATCATCTGTAATTTCAAAATCACTTTCATATGGCTCAGCCTCACTCGCATGGCTTCTCCTCAGAATGAAGGTTTTCTATCAGTAATGATCGATGCAAAGTACCTATTCAGTTCATCAACTCATAATGGAGACAATATCTGAAGTAATGCAAAACATGGGCAACTCAGTGGGAGGGAGAATGATGCCCAGCCTCTTTGCCTCAACAGAGAAATGCTTATTAGAAGCAGAAGCAATACCAATGTAAATCACAAAGGTACTGAGTGTTATAACAGCGACCCCTCCCAAAGAGTTGCCTAGGTCCATTCTGCATTCTAGCAGCAGCGAAAACTCCCTCTACTTCCAATGAAGTAGGGGAATGGTTAAGACAGAAGGTTTAGGTTATTTATGCATTTACTGGTTGATTAAGACCCATTACTTCCTACAGCAATGTTTCTTAGTTTGCAGTTAAAGAAAACTCACACTTTTTCTTTGACGATTGCCTTTTTCAATGACAATACACATTTTCTTAACTAGTAGTGACAATGCCTAAGAATACCTATGTAGTTCATATTGAGACATTTTTTTTTTTTTTTTATGGAAACCCCAAACACGAAAGGTATCAAAACCTATAGTACTTAGTACCGTGCATGGGTTGAAGGAGAAGTATGGGGGGGGATGCCGGAAACTTTGCTCTAGAGACTAAACATGGGTTTCACCACTTCAAGCCTCCAATAAGCAAAGTGGTGGTATTTCACTGGTTGATCAAAGTCATCTACCACCTGGGACTTGCCGCCGTTGTTATACGATACAACGTTATATCCTGAACTAGACAGCTAAGCTTAGTATAATATAGTATATAATATAATGTTGTCAATCAATCAGTAAAATCTATTAATCTTGTTAAACTTCATTGTCAATTAAATTGTACTTTTTAACTAAATACATATAACGACTTAGATTACAAACGTAACATAATTAATTAATACGTAACTTTATACGGAAGTTATATAAACAGAACTCATAGATAATACTCGATACTGAAAAATATATATAGCTTTATAACTGTGTTGGGATACAAGTTTAGGGTTATAATTTTGTACTGAAATTGAAATTTTATTGAAATTAAATCGAAATCATGACTCAGACCAGAGCAGTAAAGCAAAAGGCTCAAGCTAATGGGAGTGCTGTGGCTCAGGAGACAACTGAGGGGGGCAGTTGCCCTCTGAATCATAGCCTTTTAAAATGCACTGCTTGCATTATGTTTGTGGAGCAATTGGGTACGGGACATGATATTGCCATGGGGGATGTCTTTGTGTGTGCGCAATGCAAGGAGTGTAACGAAATCAGGCGACAACTCAGCGTTGCTATGGGCCTATATGAGAGCATGAAGGACAGGGTGTATGCCTTCGAAGGATCTAAATTGACGGGCCCATCAAACTTTCAGCTGCCCACATCAACGCCAGAACTTTCACTTGGTCATCACGCAACACAGTAGCAACCCCCAAGGCAGAATGCGCTCGTCCCACAGGAACTAGTAGTTGTTGGTGACTCTATTGTCAGGGAAACGGGGAACATACTTTGTAAAAAGGATAGGTGGAACAGGACCAGGGAATGTCTGCCAGGGGCAAAGGTTGATGATGTTGTAGAGCAAATATCATCTTTAAAGAGCACAAAAGGTGATATAGTTGTACACATAGGCACTAATGATATTAAGAGTAGGAGTTTGGCAGAATTACTTAACAAGTACAGGTCACTGTTGAAAAAAAGCTGTGAATTTGGGTTGAATTTGAAAGTGTCTGCAATTCTGCCCAGACACGATAGGAGGGAGTATATGATGAGAGCCTTGTCGATCAATTTGGCCCTGGAAAGATTGTGCAAGGCACAAGGGGTAGAATTTTTTTCAGCCTGGTCTGTACTTGTTAACAGGAGAGACTGCTTCTACAGGGATGGGATATACTTAAATAGAAAGAGTGCAAGAATATTTGCTGATGCTATCGCGGCAGTGTTAGGTGGCTCGGAAAACCGCTAGCTTGGGGGGATACAAGGACTAATAGATAAACAGTAGCCACTGGCAGAGGTTAAAGTGATTCTTGCACTGCTTCTATTGGAATGAGTAGCAGCCTGGAAAACAAGATGCAGGATATTTCA
Source organism: Mastigoproctus giganteus (assembly GCF_048544385.1). Classification (NCBI taxonomy): domain Eukaryota; kingdom Metazoa; phylum Arthropoda; class Arachnida; order Uropygi; family Thelyphonidae; genus Mastigoproctus; species Mastigoproctus giganteus. The sequence goes on along the minus strand of NC_143578.1, from coordinate 136,972,304 downwards.
GAGACTGCTGGGAGCCGGGTACAAGGAAACACATGGGTTGTGTTAGGGTAGCTAAGAATAGGAACAGGTCCATGTATACTTGGATATACACCAATGCTAGGAGTTTGGTAAATAAATTTGATCAATTTGAGGTGTTGGTCAAAACATCAAAGGTAGATATTGTTGGGATATCAGAGACGTGGTGTCACACTGATATAAGGAATGCAGAACTGGAATTTGGGGAGTAAAATGTGTACAGGAATGATAGACGGGACAGGAAGGGAGGAGGGGTTATGCTATTAGTTAAGTAACACAAAATCCAAGGAAGAGCAGCCAGTGGACATCGCAGGACAGTGCAGTGTCGAGTCAGTTTGGTGTGACATAAGCACTGGGAGATCAAAACTGAGAGTAGGAGTATGTTATACGCCTAATGACTCTGATGAGTATAATAAAAAACTGTACAGGGAAATAGAGTGGGCCAGTAAATCAAAGAGTCTTCTAATGGGGGATTTTAATTTTACGGATAATGACTAAAATTTGTTGGTTGGCCACTCATACAATAGCAAGGCTTTTGTGGATTATTGGATGATTGTTTTCTATATCATGTTCAGGGGGCAACTAGAGGGAGTAATACTCTTGATCTGATTATCAGTAGTGATTCTTCATGCATTAAGAAATTGCAGATAAAGGAACCACTAGGTGGCAGTGATCACACTGTGCTCAAGTGGGATTTACTCAAAGAGGTAACTACCATCATGGGTAAAGGGAAGGGTTTTTGCTTTCGTAAAGGCGACTACGGTGGTCTGAGACAGTATTTAAATTCTATACGATGGGACCAACTGATGATGTTACTAACAGCAAATTCAAAATGGGAGGCATTCAAAGAATTAATCTTGGGAGCTACTAGGCTTTACATACCAACTAAGAAATATTGTTCAAGGTTTAGGCCTAAATGGTCAGATAAACTAATGATATATGTGGCAGTGAAGAAAAATGCATGGGATACATATACATTAATAGGTGACATGGAAGCCTATATAAGTTAGTCTGTAACCAAGTCACAAAGGAGATCAGGCAGGCAAAGGCAGATTATGAGAAATCTTTGGCAAAGGATGCAAAGGAAAACAGCAAAGAGTTCTTTACCTATGTAAACTCTAGAAGAAAAGGGATGATTCAGATTGGTCTACTGGATATTGAAAGTTCAACTGTTGATGATCCTGCTCAGAAAGCTAACAAACTAAATGAGTATTTTGCATCTACATTCACCCATGAGGAGTTATTCAGGGAGGGGAAATGCCAGAGGTGAATCAAACTCTGGCAGTGAGCTAGATGATTTTGTAATAACTGAGAGGAAAGTGGAGAAATTGTTGAAAATGAACATAAAAAAGGCACTCGTGGTGGATGGAATCTATCCAGTTATATTAAAGGAGGGAGTAAAGGAAGTAAGCAAACCCTTAGCCATAATTATGAGAGCTTGCTTGGACTCAGGGGAGGTACCCATGGACTGGAGATGTGCAAGTGTGACCCCAATTCACAAAGGAGGATCAAAGAGCAACACAAATAATTATAGACCTGTTAGTTTAACTTCTGTTCCAGGGAAATTAATTCAGGCACTGGTTAAAGAGAGGCACTGCAGGTCATCTAGACAAGACTTCAGTTATAGCTCAGACATAGTATGGTTTTGTTAAGAGGAAGTCTTGTCTGGCCAATTTGATTGGACACTATGATGTGGTCACAAAGGAACTGGATGCAGGCAATAACTTTGATATCACATATTTGGATCTTAGAAAGGTTTTTGATACTGTTGCACATTGAAGACTGCTGCACAAATTGGAGCAGTGTGGCAGTGGAGGCAAATTGCTGCTATGGATAAAGGGATGGTTGAGTGAGAGAAGACAGAGAGTGGTAATCATTGGACACTACTCTTCATGGACTAATGTTATTAGTGGAGTCCCTCAGGGTAGTGTTGGGTCCATTGTTGTTTTCTGTATTTATAAATGATATTGATGATGGTATATCTGGCTTAACGTCCACGTTTGCAGATGATATGAAGGTTGGCAGGGTTGTCGTGGACACTAATGACAGAACGCTGCCTGAAGAGGATCTAGAAAAATTGAGCAGATGGGCTGAGAGGTGGCAAATGAAGTTTAACAATGACAAATGTAAAGTATTACATATGGGAAACAGCAACCCCAGAGCAACGTAACAACTCTGTGGTACTACAATGACATTGGCAAGGAATGAAAAGGACCTGGGGATAATTGTGCAGGCAGATATGAAGTTCTCTGAACAGTGCAGACGGGCTGCAAGAGTAGCTCATGGTGTCTTATCAATGATATACAGGAATTTTTCTAGCAGGGATAAGGAGGTGATTATTCCCTTGTATAAAGCAATAGTCAGGCCACTCCTTGAGTACTGTATACAGGTCTGGAGGCGTCATTTCAAGAAGGGTGTAGAGCTGCTGGAAAGTCAATGGAACGAAGGTTTGCTCTTACGAAGAAAGGCTTAATTTTTGCAGATTACAATATCTGGAGAGTAGGCACCTGCATGGTGATCTGATTGAGGTGTATAAAGCCTTGAATGGTTTTAGCATGCTCAATGCTGATGGATTCTTCCTCTTGCTCAGAATAATCACCTGAGAGGGCATAAATTTAAATTGAGGAATGATGGTTGTAGGATAGATGTGCGGAAGTTTGCCTTTAACCAGCGGGTAGTTGATTGGTGGAACAGACTTCCATCTTTTGTTGTGGAAGCTGATAGCCTAAATAAAATTAAGGCTGAGCTGGACAGGGATTTGGAAAGAACGGAGGAGTGAAATGGGAGTGTTTTTTCTTTTGGCTGATGCTGCATAAGCTTGCTTTCTTGCATCTTAAAAAAAGGTAATCATATGCCTCTACTAATGCTAATGGTAATGCACATATCATTTTCAAAGTCACTTTTTATTGGTGGCTTCATTATTATTATCTAATGAGTATATTTTTTTATGGTTTGTTCCACCTAAGTTTCAAGGTTTAATTTCACATTATTTTCTTTTTTAAAAGAATCTGTATGATTTTTTATTTCACTAATTTAATAGTTGTAATTTCTGACTCTCTACTTTTATATACAATTCAATATTCAACCAATATTATTAGCATTTTTATTTGTGCTTATTTGTTGTTGGAGGTTTATGGTGCAACGGCAGCTAAAGGCCATTATATGCCAATCTTATTTGTGGTTGGCTTATAATTCTTAAATTCATTTATCTAAATTTTTATTATCATTTTTAAGCTCAATGAATTCATTTTGTGAAAGTAAATTTTCTTTCTGTAATAGAACTAATGTTTTTAGTGACTGAGTCAGTATCATGATCTCGATCTTTCACATTCTTTGATTGCTTGTTTTTCTATATAAAAATTCCATTCTTGGTTAAATTAAAACGAGGAGTTTCTGATCTCATAGTACATAACTTACTATAACAGCTTATTTGTTATTGTCTAAATTTATTTTATATTTTAAATTTGGTTCATAAGTTACTTTATCTATAAAAAAGAAGTTATAATGTTTTAAACAGCTTTAGTATATAATTTCTCAATCATGTCATTGCTTCACTCGATAGCCTGTTCATTTCGAATTTCATTTATTTCTCTATTATTTGGAAAAGCAAAAAATGCAAATTCATCAGTGAATTAGTCTTTCTATTTCCATTAGGAACACAAATTTTATAAATGAAATTTATTAAAAAATGAAATGGCCATCGTGCAAATACATTCATCTACCTCATAATTTTTGATTGGTGCCTTTTCATTTATTATTATTTTTTTAATAAATGAATAGTCCTATTAACATAACCAAACTTGTAAAGTCTATTTTCGAAAAGTGAAAGAACATAAAAGCTCATAATAAAAACATACTTCTAATATAACTTCTGGCAGAAAATATTATGAAGTTTCAGAAACCAGTAACAGTAAAGTTAGAAGCCATAACTACTAGTATAGTTAAAGCTATTAAAGGAATACCTAAACAGGAGAGTTTAGATATAGATAAAGATAGTTTCGGTATAGTTAAAGAGAGTTTAGCTTGTTTAGAAAGTAAAAAATTTGTAATCTCTGGTTTGCTATTTGCTATTTGGTGACCTACCTCAACAGTCGGAAACCATTCCAACCACTTGGTGTGTGGTTTCATCCTGTACAGCGTTGTGTCTGTCTCTAGCTTCATTACTTCATAGTATGTTCACATAATGAATGTATTCTTTCGATGCTCCACTTCATGTGTTGGCTTCTTCTTCTTTCCCAGGTGGTCACTAGCGCAGTTGTACAGGAAGCACTTCCAGATGGTTGGGCTGGATGGTCTTGTCCTTCAGTTATGGTAGCAATATGGGAGTCAGTGCCACTTGCTCCACCGTCATCTGCAGGAGCTCTCTCCAACTTCTTGAACTGACCCCTCTGCCTAAGACTTGAATGCAAGTGACTTTATCCTGTGCCACACTCAATGCAGTATGTTCAATATTTCTACTTCTCATCTTCATTCAGCTATTATTATTAATCTTATATTATTTCTCCCTGATTGGAGGTTCCACCTCATGACGGGTGCTGCTACCAAGTACACAGGGTGGTTGTTGTTATGTCTGGTGTTACTGTTGTTTGAGGAACTCTCTGACTATTCTACAGGTTTTCAGAATTTCGACTTTTTGGAGTTCCTTGTAGATATTCACTGGGAAACCTACTGCTGCTAGGCTGTTATGTAGAGTCTTTGGCACCATACTGATGGTTGACACAATGATCGGGATGGTTGTTACTTGTTGCATGCACCACATCTCTTTGATCTCCTGTCTTAAGTTTGTGTACTTCCTGATTTTTTCCTCATGGGTTTTCTGGAGATTGCCAGTGTTTGGCACCACTATGTCAATCACATAGGTAGCATTTTCCTTCTTGTCCACAAGGGTTATGTTGTGTGGGTTTATTATTATTATTAGCAGTAGTGGCATATCGTGAAAGAAAGAAAGCTTATAAAGCATCAGTCAAAAAAACTCTCCCACACCACCTCTCCACCCCTCAAATAATTTGTCTAATTCCTCCTTGAATAAATTCAAGGAGGAACTAGACAAATGATGATGGACCATCTCTGTTCTGCTATTCACTATTTGGAGACCTCAACAATCGGGAACCATTCCAGCCACTCGGCGTGTAGTTTCATCCTGTACAGTGCCATGACTGTCTCTAGCCTCATTACTTCAAAGTATCCACTTCAACAACAATGGATTGAAGCTTGTTCCAACAATTGACTACCCGTTGGCTGAAGGCAAATCTCTGCACATATATCCTGCAACCATCCTTCCTCAATGAATTTATGCTACTCATCTGAGCAAGAGGAAGAATGCTATCAGCAATAATCTTGCTAAATTTATTCAAAGCACCTCAATTCGATCACCTTGCAGCCACCTAGTCTCCATATCGTTCCTTTCATCAATCTCATTGACCTACTGTGCACCCATTCCAAACAGATCTCCATCCTTCCTAAAATGAGGCCTCCAGATCCTTATGGTACTCAAGATGCAGCCTAACCATTGCCTTATAAAATAGGATAATCACTTCCTTATTCCTACTGGAATAAGGAAGTTCCTGTATATCATAGTAATAGAGGCACGAAATGCAAGAAATAGAGGCACATGATGCAAGAAAGAAAGCATATGAGCTTATGTAACATCAGCAAAAAAAAATCATAACCAATCCCTTAAAAATTTGTCCAGTTCCTCCTTGAATTTATTTAAGCTATCAACTTCCACAATGACAGATGAAGTTTTCCAGCAATTAATCACCTGCTGGCTAAAGGCAAACTTCTGCACATCTCTTCTACAACTGTCTTTCCATAATTTGAATTTATAGAGAGAGAGAGAGAGAGAGAGAGAGAGAGAGAGAGAGAGAGAGAGAGATAATCTTTAATTCCCATCACAGCCAAAAAGCCAGGGGTATACATTTTTACAGCATCCCAAAACCTCCGGGAGATTCAAACAATTAATTTACAAAAACAGGTAATTTTACAAATGAAAACATATTTTGATACAAAGGAGAGAACTCCTTACGAGAGTTAGGTCTGATTGAGCTGGCTTAACATCGAGATAAGAGCACCAGCTCAACCAGACAGGAACAGATGCAAGGTACACATGTCATTGCTGATTAGTCCTACTAGTCATAATTTTTTTCCGGTAAGTCCGGTCAACAGCAAATTTGTTCAGGTCGGCATCAAGTGCCTGGATTTGCTTAAACATCTGCTGAGGGAGGAACCTGTCCGAGAGATGGAGTCGTGCTGAATGCGAATAGAGCTCGGGATTGGCCCTAAGGGCAGCAGGGGGGGGGAATCCTCCAGCCACAAGTATCCCAGAATGAAGGTGTTGCGATTATGCCTGTTATCATCTTGACTGTTGCTAGGAGGCGTTGGTCGTCGACTAAGGTGGGAAGCTGTGGAATACCGAGAGAGTTGGCAAGCTGTGTGGTACGAATCAGAGCTGGAAGGTTGTGCTTCCTGTTGGCCCACTTTAGGAGCCAGAATTCTGTGGCAAAGAGTGGTTTCTTTATTGACGGTGCCGCTGACGCCCAAATTTCAGCAGCATAGAGTAAAGGTGGAAAGATAATGTCCCCTTAGGTTCGTAATCTGAGCAAGCGAAAGAATACCATCAGAATTCAGCGTGCTCAACCCATTCAAGGCCTTATACACCTCAATCAGATCACCTCGCAGGTGGCTAGTCTCCAGCCACTGCAATTTGCAGAACTTAAGCCTCTCTCTCGGTAAGAGGACCCCTTCGTTCCCCTCACCAATCTTGTTGCTCTTCTCTGTACATGCTTAAGCAAATCTACATCCTTCCTAAAATGAGGCCTCCAGACCTGCGCACACAGTACTCAAGGCATGGCCTGACCATTACCTTATATAACGGGATAATCACCTCCTTTTCCCTGCTAGCAAAATTCCTGTATATCATTGACAAAATCCATTACCTGCTCTTGCAGCCTGTCTGCATTGCTTAGAAAACTTCATATCTGACTGCACAATTACTCCCAGGTCTTTTTCATTTTCTACCACCCTAAGTGTAGTACCACACAGTTGGTACATTCCTCTGGGGTTACTTCTACCCATATGCAGCACTTTGCATTTGTCAATGTTAAACTTCAGTTTCCTCTTCTCAGCCCATCTGCCAAAATTTTCCAGATCCTGTTGCAGTTGTACACTGTCATTACTGTCATTAACAACCCTGCAAACCATTGTATCATCTGCAAACTTCGACACTAAGCCTGATATACCTTCATCAATATCATTGATAAATATACAAAACAACAGTGGGCCCAACACCGAACCCTGTGGGACTCCACTAATAATGTTAGTCCACAAAGAGCAGCGTCCATTGATTACCACCATACACCATGAGCTATCCTGACAGCTTGTCTGCACTGTGAAGAGAATATCAAATCTGACTGCACAATTATCCCAAGTCTTTTTCATTTTCTATTTCCCTGAATGTAGTACCACAGTTGATACATTAATCTGGGATTACCGTTACTGCTATGCAGTACCATGCATTTGTCAATGATAATCTTCAATGCCATTTCTCAGCCCGTCTGCCTAAAATCTTGTTGCAGTAGCTTACCTCTGATTCATTTAGGTCTAAGCCTGGAATGGTTAGTATTTCTTTGATTACTGTCATTAACCACCCTGCCAACCTTTGTTTCATCTGCAAACTTAGATATTAAGCCTGATATGCCTTCATCAATATCATTAATAAATATTTGTAATAGAATAAGAGAAATTTACCTCAATATGATCCGTAGAACACTTCCATATGATACTCTTCAGAAATTAAAACAAATAAAAGATTAATGCAAAATGATTACAGTAAAAAATTAATTGAACACAATTCAAAAATCAATTAAAGTGAAACGTAAATTTTTAAAAACTTTTTTCCTTCCTGAAGCAGATAATGCTTTTTGACCATGTGTCGTGATCACAGAAATGGAAATTACGGAGTATATGCATTTGAATCTTAAATAGAGAGATTATTTGTCCTCATTTATGCGCATGAAATGCCATGACTATTTGTCTTCACGCATGCAAGCAAAATACGATGAATCAGAGATTAGATATGGATGAAGAACGTTAATAGAATTCTCATGTAATTTAATTTCAACAGTTTCTGCAATTAATAATCTTGTATAATTACTTTGGACACTATTTTGGCCTCGTTAAATATAAAATGTATGTTTTTCTTTAACGGCATGGAAGGCCAATTCTGATGCTGCTGCATAGGAAGCATGAACTGAGGACGCATGCTGTTTAATGCAGACAACAAGCAGAAATTGCATGGATCCTTGGTAAGACAAGTCACAAGGATTTACATTTAATGCAAAAAATGCAACTTGACATTTAATTCTAATTGATTATCATTTAATTAATTTTTTTAAATTGTTTTTTTTTTAATTTTAGTTAATTTTTGAATTGTGTTCAATTGATTTTTTACTATAATAATTTTGCATTAATCATTCATTCGTTTTAATTTCTGGATAGTATCATACGGAAGTGTTCTATGTATCATATTGTGGTAAATTTCTCTTATTCTTCTACAAATATTGATATCAACATAGAATGTATTGAGCACCATTGTTCTGTTATATATTATCCGAAACAACAATGGGCTCAGCACGGAATCATGGGGTACAGATTGGAGTAGTGTGGTATGAAGGACAAGTTACTGCTCTAATTAAAGGGATGGTTGAGTGGGAGAAGACACACTGCTCTTCATGGACTAATGTTATTAGTGGAGTACCCCATGATTCCATGCTGAGCCCATTTTTGTTTCGCAAGACTGCCCCTTACCAAGTCAATGCTATGATTGCAGTATATGTGAATTCCTGTCTAGATGATCCTGCATTACTTCTTTGACCAGAGATTCCATTATTTATAGAGGAAAACAGAAGTTAAACCTACAGGTCTGTAATTACTGTTGTCACCTTGTGATCCCACTTTGTGAATTGTGTATACATTTGCATATCTTCAGTCCACAAGGAAGTCTCCTGCATCCAAAGTTGCTCTCATAATTATGTTTAAAGGTTTGCTTACTTCCTTTGCTGCCTCCTTTAATTAGATAGTATGAATCAGAGCTGTAATACTCAATACTTTTAATATAACTGCATAGATCCCATCCATCTGGTCCTTTTTTATATTTAATTTCAACAATTCTCTTCCATTTCCCTCTCAATTATCACAAAATCATTTGGCTCCTTGTCAGATTTGGATGAACTTCTGAAATTTCCCTTCCTAAAAACTCCTCAAGAATGCAGACTCAAAACACCTATGATGATCCTCCTCAGGTTATTCAGTTTGTGAACAACCTGAGGAGAATCATCAGCAGTTTAACCATCGAAACCAAGGGGACCAATGTAATTCAGCCTGTTCCTTCTACTCTTAATAAAGAAAACTTTGCTGCTTTGCTGTTTTTCTTGACATTCTTTGCCAGAGACTTCTCATAATTTGCCTTAGCCTGCCTAACCTCCTTTGTGACTTGATTACAGAGTATTGTTGTTTGTTTGTTTGGTTTTTAGGAGCATTAGCAACTAAGGCCATATTGCTCCGGGAAATGTGGTGGTCATTCTCTGATCTTTCCGCATCCTCCGTATTTGGTGGTCACGGGCTCGAACCCCAGTCTAATCAAGAAGCATGTGCTATGCATTGCTGCTCCTTCCTACCTGGCTACGGAGGGGCCTGATTACAGAGTAATTTATATCTACTATAGGCTTCTGTATCATCTGATAACTTATATGCATTGCATGTATTTTTCTTCTCTGCCATAAGCCTCATCAGTTCATCTGATTCATTTAAGTCTAAGCCTGGAATGGTTAGTATTTCTTTGATTCTTTGTTAGTATTTAGAACTAGATCTAGATCCCGTGGACAGGCAGCTTGATACCACCCTGTTGCAAACAAGATGAACCAGTGCGGATTGGCTGTTTGTTATTTGGAGCATTAGCAACTAAGGCCATATTGCTCCAGGGATATGCAGTGGTCATTCCCTGACCTTTCCGCATCCTCCGTATTTGGTAGTCCCAGGCTCGAACCCTGGTCTACTCTAGAAGCGTGTGCTATGCACTGCTGCTCCTGCCCACCTGGCTATGGAGGCACCTGGGTGAACCAGTGACCATCTAAAAAGAATGAAGAGCCTGAGAATACTAGACCCAGACCTGCGAGTATCAAGAAAATTAAAAAGCAGCCCCCAGACCTGATAGTGAGCCTCCAAGCTCAAATGAACAGGCAGAGCTTCCACCACCACTATTGGATTTTGCAAGCCAGCCAACTGAGACAAATGCACAAACTACTATTTTTGACATGTCCACCCTGCCTGAGGGATCCATTATTGATCAGGTCCTGGCTCTCAAGTTGGATATTGAGACCCCCATGACCAAGTCTAACAACCATGTGACCACTGCTATCAGAGGAGAGATTAATCAAATCTGGACCAAGATGGAGTTCATCCTATTGAACACCCATATTGAGAATGAAAAGGCCCTCGCCAAACCACAAGCCTAACAAGAAGAACAGAAAACACAAATGCAACAGTGTGCCCATTCTGATGTGCTGAGGATCCCAAAACCAGATGCAAGCATGAGCAGAGTACCTTATCCTAAGAAGAAAACTTTTATTCAACAGCCTCACCTGGTCGTCTTGAGACCTACTGACCTAAAGGCCCTGCAGAGAAGTGAAGAAGTCAAACAAACAAACCATTATTACTAACCTCACTAAAGATCTATAACTGACCAGAATTAAGTATATCCGAAAGACCTGAAATGTTGGAATTTGATAGAAACAGAGCCCAACCAAGAAGTCAGTGAAATAAACAATCCAACAATACCCAATCTAGGGCTTACAGCAGAGCCACTGAAGAAAAAAGAACCATCCATCATCGTTTTTGATATGGATAAAGACCTAAGCTTAACTTAAGTTAGAGAAGAACTGTATGGCCACAATCTCCAAAGAGACTTCCCAGACACTAACACAGACAAGTTGGTTACCCCAAAGTACCACATGAAATACAGAAATGGAAGTAAAGTCAACTGGGTAATAGAAATCACACTTACTGCCTGGAATACAATCATTAATCAGGATAGAATCTACATAAACTGGGTCAGCCATTGTTTCAAGGAACACGTGGCTGTCTCAAAATGTTTTATTTGGGCACACAACTCATACATGCACCCAAGCTGTTGCCATGTGGCCACTGTGCTGAAAAGGGCCACGAATACAACTCATGCCCAAATAAGGAAACAGAGCCTTCCTGTGGAAACTGCAATGCCAAAAAAATGCTACACAATCATTCAATCCAGGACAACAAATGTTGGATTTACATAAAAGCTAAGAGTGTGCACCAGACCAGGATTGATTATGGAACTTGAACGCCTAAGCAATTTAATACAGATGTTATAAAGTATCTACAAATAAATGCACAGTGGGCTAAGTCAGTGGAAGATCAAAATAAGTATAAAGGCCAATGAGGAATGTATTGACATTCTAACCTTGCAAGAGCCTTATACCCATTCCAAGGAGGCCAGGGGCTATCCCTTGACAAGATCATCCAGACTAAGGAGGAAACACCATGGGCAAAGATTGCAGTGAGTAACTCTGACCTCACAGCAACAAAAAATCCCTAATCTGTGCACAGCCTGGGCTGCATGCACCCATATTATTAGCTCCCTTGGATAATTCTATGTTATAGCCTTATACTGCAGGCTGAGGGATGATATCCTACCCTACATAAGGTACCTGGATCTTTGCAATGCTACCAACAAAAAGATCATAATAGGAGCAGATGTTAATTGCAGATCGCCCACTTGATTTAGCAAAACTGCTGACCGGTGAAGATGTAGCAATGGCCAGCGGCTAGAATAAATTCTCACCAATGTGCAAATCAGTTCTAAACAGGACCAATAACATCCACATTTTGCAACACCTTGTGTAAGTGACAAACTTCCTAGGAGCAACAATGGCAAAATGGAGTACCACCATTAAGGTCGAGAACATCCCAATCAGGCCAATCCCCATTAGCATTAGTAGAGGCATATGATGCAAGAAAGCAAGCTTATGCAGCATCAGCCAAAAAAAAAAAAAAAAAACCCTTCCACTTCACCCCTCTGTTCATTCGAAATACCTGTCCAGCTGAGCCTTAAATTTATTTAGGCTATCAACTTCCACAACAAGGGATGGAAGTCTGTTCTACCAACCAACTACCTGCTGGCTAAAGGCAAATTTCTGCACATCTATCCTACATCTGTCTTTCCTCAATTTGAAGTTATGCCCTCTCAGGTGATTATTCTGAGCAAGAGGCAGTATCCCATCAGCATTGAGCATGCTTAAACCATTCAAGGCTTTGTACACCTCTATCAGATCACCTCGCCGGTGCCTAGTCTCCAGACACTTTAATTTGCAAAACTTAAGCCTTTCTTCGTAAGAGCAACCCTTTGTTCAGGGAGATGCTCTGAGCCCACTATGGTTCTGTCTAGCACTCAACCTGCTATCCACCATGCTCAACAGCAGCAAGTATGGATATAACCTCAAAGAAAGAAGAAAGAACCTGTACACCCTTACCCACCTGATGTACATGGATGACATCAAGCTCTATGCACCAACCGAGAAGCAACTCCAGCAAGTACTCCAGTTCACTGAAGAATTCAGCAAGGACATCAGTATGGAATTTGGTCTAGAAAAATGCAAGACCCACACACCGCACCAGGGAAAATTAGTTGGCCGAAACTACCAGCTGCTGACTGGTAAAGAGATCGAAGCTATGACAGAAGGAGAGACCTACAAATACCTAGGAATGATGCAGGCTGAGCAGTTAGAGCACAAGGAAATCAAGAAATGCCTGATCGAAAAATATCATCAGAGACTCAGAAGCCTGCTGAAAGCAAAATTGAATGGAGGGAACACAGTTAAAGCCATAAACACCTATGCAGCTCCAGTAATAACATACACATTCGGGGTCATAGATTGCACTAACACCAAGCTAGAAGATAATATGCGAAAGACAAAGACAATGATGACCAAGAGTCACCAACACCACCTGAAGTCAGCAGTGGAGAGAATAACAATACCTCGGAAAGAGGGAGGAAGGGGCCTGATAGACCTGAAAGAACAACAGAAAACAGTGATAGTTAACCTGAAGGATTACTTCGAGAACAACACAGCACCATTCCACCAGGAAGATAGATAAGTGGTATACCCCACTCAACCTAAGCGAGGAAACCCCTCCCGCCCAGACAGTACAAGAAACGAAGTTAGAAAGATGGGCAAAGAAGACACTCCGTGGCAGACACTACAATGACCTCCATCAAGATCACATTGACACCATTGCTTCTAATGTATGGCTCACAAGCGGGATGCTCTTCCCCGAGACTGAAGGAGTCATGCTGGCCATCCAAGACTAGGTAATCAACACCAGAAACTATAGAAAATACATCGCAAAGGAACCCAACCCAGAATGTCAGATGACACATGTTGACGATGCCACCTGGCCTCAGAAACGATCCAACACATCACCGTGGGATGCAAGGTGATCACCCAGACTGAGTACAGTCATAGACATGACCAGGTAGCCAGGATAATACATCAGAAGCTAGCGAGGAAATACCAGTTGACCAAAGAAAGTGTACCATACTACAAGTACGAACACCAGGTAGTACTATAGACCCGAACCTACAAGCTGTACTGGGATCGCGCCATAACAATGGATAAGACCATCCTGCACAACAGACCGGACATAACTCTTGTGGAGAAGATGGAAAAGGCTACCTACTTGATTGACATAGCGGTGCTGAACACTAGCAATGTCGGTGCCTCCATAGCCAGGTGGGAAGGAGCAGCAGTGCGTAGCATACGCTTCTTGATTAAACCGGGGTTCGAGCCCATCACCACCAAATACGGAGGATGCGGAAAGGTCGGGGAATGACCACTGCATATCCCCGGAGCAATATGGCCTTAGTTGTTAATGCTCCTAAATAACAAACAAACAAACAAACAAACTAGCAATGTCCAGAAAATCCATGAGGAAAAAATTAGGATGTACACGAACCCGAGACATGAGATCAAGGAGATGTGGCATATGCAAGAAGTATCAACCATCTCAATCATTGTGTCAGCCACCGGTATGGTACCAAAGACTCTACATAGCAGCCTAGCAGCAATAGGTCTCCCAGAGAACACATACAAGCAACACCAGAAACTTGAAATCATGAACAACTGTAGGATAGTCAGAGATTTCCTCGACGGACAGTAACACCAGACATTACAACTACCCTGTGTACTTGGTAGCAGTACCCATCACGGGGTGGGATTCCCCAATCAGGGAGAAATAATATAACAGCAACAACAATAATAATAACAACATGCCAGGAGATCCTGGCCTGCAGCAGAGGTGGAACGCCTCAGGCAAAGATACAGGGAAATAAGAAATCTTTATACATCTGCAATCAGGAGACACAAAAAGAAGTCATGGGAGCACCTGGTCCCCACCACTGGGAACACCGACCCTGGATTGTTGTGTACAAGGTCACAACTAACAAACTTCTCAGAGGGGGAAGTCATGATCACAACAACCTCACAAGGCACTTCAAAAACCTCCTGGGAAAGCCCACAGATAATTTATTGAACTCAATTCTTCAACCACCCATAGATAAATACACTCAAGGACAGCTACAACTCTGCCAAGATAATGATGATTATAACTCAGAGCAAATAGAATCTCCCTTCTCCACTGAAGAACTACAAGCAGCCACTTGCAGGCTTCGCGACAAAAAATGCCCAGGCCCAGATCTGCTTGAAACAGAAATAGTTAAGAAAACTGTGAAGCACAACCCTAACCTCATACTCCATCTCTTCAACCACTGTCTCTGGAATGGAAGTTTCACTACTGACTGGAAGACAGCAAACCAGTGCCTAATCCTGAAGAACCCTACAATCCCCACATCCTCCCGACCCATTGCCCTTTATCCGTCCTGAGCAAGCTTCTTGAATACCTGATCTGCAACAGACTTAAAACCCACTATAACACAGCAAACCTTAGTTCAGCCAACAACTTCAAACAGGGATGCTCCTTGGTTGATGCTCTGCAAAACCTCATCACAGCTGCTACAAACACTACCAGGAAATATTTCCTTGTGGTTTCCATAGACTTTGCTGGGGCATTTGACTCACTTTGGTGGCTGAGCATGTAACCACAATCTATCTGGCAATCTCTACAGAACTATCCAATGCTACCTCACCGGCCAGAGTAGCACTGTAAATGTCCCATACCATGAGTCACCCATCTGGTCCACAGGGACTGTCCCCAAGGCTCTGTACTGGGGCCGCTCCTGTGGACACTGTTCTCGATGACATCACCTCCCAGGCCAATCTGATCCTGGCCATGCCATGGATTCCAGTGCTCAGCTTGAGATCCAAGCAAACAGGCAAACAAGCCCATTCCTACTACTCCTGCAGGAATGGGCTAACCTCCAGATTTTCCCAGCTAAGACAAGTTCCAGCCTCCTAAAAGGTACATTCAATCTGAGAAGACCTCCATAGATCAAGACTGATGGAACCATGATCAGGCTCACCACAGAGCTAAAATACATTGGCATAATGCTGTACTCTAGTCTCACCTTCCTACCACATCTGAAATACCAGCAATCTAAAATTAGAAACTACACCACCTTGGTAACCAGAGTTACGTGCAGGGATTGGGCCTCAACCATCACATGCTCTTGCTCTTCTACGGGTAGTCTTTCTACCAGCAATAACCTACACCCCGGGCATTTGGTACCATCGAGCTGCTTTTGTAGCCATCAGGAAAAAGCTAGATACCATACAAAGATTCATCCTGCTTATAATCACGTGGGCCTGCTATACAGTGAGCAACCATGCAGTGCAGGTGCTGGCTGGCATCCTCCTGCTGGACCCAGAGGTGGTCTGTTGAGGGCTCCATTACCATCTATCTAAGGGCACATCAGTCACCTTCATGAACTTCACTGCAGACCTTGCCAACAACCCAAAAGCAGAGGCGCCTCTGTAGCCAGGTGGGAAGGAGCAGCAGTGCGTAGCACACGCTTCTTGATTAGACCGGGGTTCGAGCCCATCACCACCAAATACGGAGGATGCGGAAAGGTCAGGGAATGACCACCGCATATCCCGGAGCAATATGGCCTTAGTTGCTAATGCTCCTAAAAAAAAAAATAACCAAAAGCAGAGAAGCGACGACTCGCCTCCCACTTGCAGCAGGCCTGTGAGATAAGGTGGATGAATTCCACCAAAAGGGAAATAACAAAGAAATTTGTTTCCTATGTAGACAAGATCTACCCTAAATCTCCAACACTGTTTTTCCCTGGCCTGCACACAACATTCCTTCTGATAGTACATGGCTCCATCAAAGCCAAACTCACATCCTTAGGAATCACCGAGGATCTGTACTGCCTTTGTAGGACTCCATAGAGCTGGTCACATCTGATGCATAACTGTCCTCTATATGAAGATCTATGAAGTCAAATGATTACAAGACTGACCTTCCTCCCAAAGGACCAGGAACATCATCTCCTGCATAGCAATGAAGAATATAAAGTCTGCAAGCACTTTGCCCAAGAGCTATTCAAGAGGAGAAGATCTTTTCCTCAAGACCATCAACATCTTCCCACCTTATGATGTGATAAGAAATCCTTAACTTAGCCTGGTCCACTCTGCTTCCCCATCCCTATACCCAACTAGCCTGATGAAGTCCTCTCCATCTTCCATGGAGATGCCATTCTCTATATCCCCAATACTTCTTACTTTCCCTCTCTTTCTAGACTGCTTTGCTCCCCGCACTCTGACTTTACTACTTTTTTTTTCTGTCTCCACTCAGGAAGCTCAGGCAACCCTGGTGGAGACAAGCCAGAGAATAATGGGCAGCCTGGCTACCTCCTAGTGGTGTGTGTGTGGGCAATGTGGGGTCCCACCAGATACCCTGTGGCCAAATTCCAGAACCCAACACAACATTATACATTCAACATAGCACACTTATCTGGCATTTACAGTAGTACTATTTTTCTTCACAGTGTACATATGTGCAGATTTGGGAAACCACAGTTGGCCCCTGACCCTAACACTATGAACACTATGCATGCTATGTCCCTGGATTTTGTATTGTAAGTGGATCTTGTAGCAACCATAATTTAAGTAAAATTTGAACTTTACAAAGATTATGAAATTAAAATTTACAATATATTACAGAATTTATGTTAACAAAATATCATAGAAATTAAACTGTTGACAAAAATTAAATCACTAAAGAAGTTAAATTTAAGCTATCAAACGAAAGTTATGAAATTCCTGCCAAAATATCGATAACAAAGGCTATCTGAATATTATGCTGTAGCTGTATATACACACACAAAGATAAATTGAAAATAAAATCTTATGTTACGTCTTATTTTAGATTTTTTTTTTATTATTTATTCATTATTATTAATATAAATTCAATTCAATATAATAAAGAACAGTGTCTTGATTACAGCTGTGCTAGCACTCCACAGATTACATAATGTACAGTATTCAAATAGGAGAGAGGATAGTTTCTTGGATAGTCAGGAGGATTTAGCTTGGTAAGAAAAATGCTCTTTTGGGAAAACACCCTTAGAATAAATAATGTTTTTTTTGGAGTGGAGGCATCTTAAAACAGGTTTATACCTTAGGCTAGTGGTTCCCAAACCACCGAGATCTATGGACCCTTTCAAAAATCAAAAAAGTTTGGGGACCCCTATATATGACGTATGCATATATATATTGTTGACCACCATTTTGCAGACCCCTGGAACTGGTCTATGGACCCCAGTTTGGGAAATGCTGCCTTAGGCCATTAATTTATTTGAACCAAGAGCCCACAAATTCATGGTTGAGTCCTCTGTGTGTGTGTTTGTGCAAGTGTGTGCACATAGGTAAGTGTAAGTCAGCTATGAACTGTAACAAAGGGTAGTGATTCAAACTCTAAGCTTTTAAATATTAAAGATATTACCACCATAAAAAAAAAACTCATAATAGGTAGAGAGCAAGACTCTCTACTTACAATGAGTATCCTTATTATCCAAAATATGAAAAAGTGTGTCTAATAAATCTTTAAAACAACTTTTCAGTGCATCTTACTTGATGTCTTGGTAGTTCCAAATCAAGACTTGATCTACATAAAATAAGATGTCGCTGAATGTTCAAAAGATGCCATTTTCTAGGCTTAGTTATAAACTCCAAAGAAACTCTGATTTGGCCATGAGATTTGCCTGGTTTATTTAATCGCTTTTTCTTAAGTGGCACTGTCAGTTCAATTCCAACCGCAGGGATATTCTGTAATAAAAAAGTTGGGTAAAAATATATATTTTTGATATTCTGCATTTAATTTGATTGAATTTATGCTTTATTTAAAAAACAAAATAACACTTTGTTGATGGTCTTATAATGTGGTATCCAGCAGGAGCGGATTAAGGTCGGTTGAGGCCCTGGGCACAGAAGAAAATATTGGGTCTCTTAAAAAAAAAGAGAGAGACAGGGAAAATAAAAATACATGTTAACCTATTTTTTAAATAAATAAAAAATATGTACTATTAATGTTTTATTTCCAATAAAATTTGAATATAACATATATATAATATAATTAATAATAGAATAATAATAATCACGAAGTTTTGAACTAATATGTTCAACTAATTTGTTGGGGTTTTGCGTGGGCCCTTCAGAAGTCGGGGGCCCAGGGCTCGCGCCGTTAAATCCGCCTCTGGTATCCAGGAACCTTATGTTCTAATTACAGTCACAGTCTTTTCAAATCAACAAGCATTAGCATTAGTAGAGACATAAAATACAAGAAAGAAAGCTTATGCAGCATCAGCCAAAAAAAAAAAAAAAAAACTCTCCCATTTCACCCCTCCATTTGTTCCAAATGCCTGTCCAGCTCAGCCTTAAATTTATTTAGACTATCAACTTTCACAACAAAAGACGGAAGTCTGTTCCACCAATCAACTATCCTCACATTTCCACACATCTATTCGAATAGATGTGTGGTAAATTTCCACACATCTATTCTACAACTGTGGTTCCTCAATTTGAAACTGTGCTGTCTCAGATTCTTAATCTGAGCAAGAGGAAGAATCTCATCAGCATTCAGCTTGCTCAACCCATTCAAGGCCTTATACACCACAATCAGATCACCTCACAAGTGCCTACTCTCCAGGCGCTGAAATTTGCAGAACTTAAGCCTTTCTTGGTAAGAGCACCTGTTTGTTCCGCTCACTAATCTTGTTGCCCTTCTTTGTACTCATTCTAAGAACTCTACATACTTCCTAAAATGAGACCTCCAGACCTGAACACAGTACTCTACATGTGGCCTGACTTGTATCTTGTATAACAGGATAATCACCTCTGTGTCCCTGTTATCACATCTATTCTACAACTGTGGTTCCTCAATTTGAAACTGTGCTGTCTCAGATTCTTAATCTGAGAAAGAGGAAGAATCTCATCAGCATTCAGCTTGCTCAACCCATTCAAGGCCTTATACACCACAATCAGATCACCTCACAAGTGCCTACTCTCCAGGTGCTGAAATTTGCAGAACTTAAGCCTTTCTTGGTAAGAGCACCTGTTTGTTCCGCTCACTAATCTTGTTGCCCTTCTTTGTACTCATTCTAAGAACTCTACATACTTCCTAAAATGAGACCTCCAGACCTGAACACAGTACTCTACATGTGGCCTGACTTGTATCTTGTATAACAGGATAATCACCTCTGTGTCCCTGTTAGCAAAATTCCTATATATCATTGACAAGACTCCGTGACTTGCCCTGGCAGCCTGTCTGCACTCTCAGTGAACTTCATATTTCACTGCACAATTACCCTCAGGTCTTTTCACTTCCCTGAGTGTAGTACCACACAGTTGGTAAGTTTCTCTTTGGTTATTGCTACCTATATGCAGTACTTTGAATTTGTCGATGTTAAACTTCAGTTGCCACTCCTCAGCCCATTTGCCCAACTTATCTAGATCTATTGGAGTAGCATACTGTCTTTACTGACATTAACAACCATTCCAACCTTTGTATCATCTGCAAACTTGGAAATTAAACCTGATTTACCTTCATCAATATCATTGATAAATACACAAAACAACAATGGGCCCAACACCAAACCTTGGGGAACTTCACTAATAACATTTGTCCACGAAGAGCAGTGTCCATTGATTACCGCTCTCTGTCTTCTCCCACTCAACCATCCCTTTATCCATTGTAGCAACTTACCCTTAATGCCATACCTCTCCAATTTGTACAGCAGTCTTTCATGTGCAACAGTAGTAGTAGTAGTGGCATGTGATGCAAGAAAGCAAATGTATGAGCTTATTCAGCATCAGCCAAAAAAAAAAAAAAAAAAAAAATCACAATGCCTGTCCAGTTCCTTCTTAAATTTATTCAACCTATCAACTTCCACAACGACAGATGGAAGTTTGTTCCAGCAATTAACCACCCACTGGCTAAAGGCAAATTTCCGCACATCTATTCTACATCTGTCTTTTCTTAATTTGAATTTATGCCCCCTTAGGTTCGTAATCTGAACAAGTGGAAGGATCCCATCAGAATTCAGCGTGCTCAACCCATTCAAGGCCTTATATACCTCAATCAGATCACCACGCAGGTGCCTAGTCTCTAGCCACTGCAATTTGCAGAACTTAAGCCTCTCTTGGTAAGAGGATCCCTTCATTCCCCTCACCAATCTTGTTGCCCTTCTCTGTACACGCTCAAGTAAATCTACATCCTTCCTAAAATGAAGCCTCCAGACCTGTACACAGTACTCAAGGCGTGGCCTGACCATTGCCTTATACAGAGGGATAATCACCTCCTTTTCCCTGCTAGCAAAATTCCTATATATCATTGACAAAACCCCATGACCTGCCCTGGCAGCCTGTCTGCATTGCTCAGAAAACGTCATATCTGCCTGCACAATTACTCCCAGGTCTTTTTCATTTTCTACCACCTTAAGTGTAGTACCACACAGTTGGTACGTTTCTCTGGGGTTACTTCTACCCAAGAAGAGCATTTTGATATCAAGTATATGATATCAAAATTATTTTTGGCATTCAGTTCCTTTGTCACCACATCATAGTATCCAATCAAATTGGTCAGAAAAGACTTCCCTTTAACAAACCCATGCTGTGTCTTAACTATTACTGCGGTCTTGTCTAGATGATCCTGCAATGCTTCTTTAACCAGCTATTCCATTATTTTCCCTGGAACACAAGTTAAACTAACATGTCTATAGTTACTTGTGTCACCTTTTAAACCCTCTTTGTGAATTGGTGACAAATTTGCACATCTCCAGTCCATGGGGATCTCCCCCGAGTCCAAGGAAACCCCCATCATTATGGCTAAGGGGTTGCTTACTTCCTTTGCTGCCTCCTTTAATATAACTGGATAGATCCCGTCCACCCGAGGACCTTTTTTTTTATTTAAACAATGGTTTTTCATGGTTTTGGAAATGCATAATTATTTTCATAATTATGAGAGAAACTGCCATTATTATGAGAGCATCCTTGAATTCAGGGGAGGTCCCTATGGACTGGAGATGTGCAAATGTGTCCCCAATTCATAAAGGGGGGAATCAAAAGGTGACATGAGTATTTACAGATATGTTAGTTTAACATCTGTTCCACGAGAAAATAATGGAGTCACTGGTTAAAGAAGCACATTGAAGTATGTAAGTCCATCTGGACAGGAATGCAATTATACTGCAGTCACAGTATGGATTTGTTAACGGGCAGTCTTGTCCAACCAATCTGATAGGTTACTATGATGCAGTGAACAAGGAACTGGATGCAAAAAATAATTTTGGTATCATATACTTGGATTTCAGGAAGACTTTTTATACTGTTGCACTTATGACTGCTCTAAAAACTGGAACAATGTGGCATTAAGGGCAAGTTACTTCTATGGATAAAATGATGATTATTATTTTTATTATCATTATTAGCCATATGGTGAAAGGAAGCCTGAGGCTTATGCTGCACCAGCCAAAAAGAATTCCCATGTTACTCTGAGAGAGAGAGAGAGAGAGAGAGAGAGAGAGAGAGAGAGAGAGAGAGAGAGAGAGAGAGAGAGAGAGAGAGAGAGAGAGAGAGAAGTAGAAGGGAATCACCAAGAAAGCAAGAAAGAGAAGAATGATGATATCCAGGTAAGGACCCTGGGTTTGCCAAGCCCATACTCACCAGATGTGAGTCCCTAGGATATGAGTAGAAGACTGAGAGTGATTATCAATGGACACTGCTGTTCATAAACTAATGTTATTAGTGGAATCATCTGGGGGTTCAGTGCTGGGCCCTTGTTTTTTCAATATTGATTAATGATATTGATGAAGGTATATTAGGCTTAATGTCTAAATTTGCAGATTATTATTATTATTAGCCATGTGGTGCAATATAAAACAATGGGAGAAACAAATGAACCTTATAGAACACCAGCATTAGTGGAGAAGTTAAAAGACAGACAGCTATGTACCATTACTTTCAGTGAGTAATCAGAGAAAACTAGATATCCAACCAAAAAACAGTCAGTAAACCATAAGATGAGGGCTATTTTAAAAGCTCTTTAAGCTAAATATGATCCCAGGGGTTCACATCTGGTGAGTATGGGCTTGGCACACACCCAGGGTCCTGAGAGCTGGATATCATTGTTCTTCTCTCTCTCTCTCTCTCTCTCTCTCTCTCTCTCTCTCTCTCTCTCTCTCTCTCTTTCTTGGTGATTCCCTTATACCCCCCTCCCCTCTCTCTCAGGTAACTCAATTTTTTTTTTGCTGGTGCAGCATAAGCTTCAGACTTCCTTGCACCATATGGCTAATAATAATAAAAGCCTTAGCAATGACGAGAGCAACTGCTTGAGTGTCACCAAACATTTCCATCAAATTTGTCCAAAGATGGGTAGTGTAAGCAAACATAGCAAATGTCATTGTCTGGTATTCTGGATCAACACTTACAGAATTCCATATTAATAATCACTGATCAGATGAAAGGTTTCAAGACAGTTTAGAAGTTTTAAATTGATGGATTTCTACATTACTTTATAAAGAGTACAGGTATATTCAGTAGGGCAATAATTTGATGGGAGATATTTGTCATCTTTATTAGTAATTGGCTGGATATTTCCAATGTTATTATTCTCTTATTCTCTTATTCCAGTGGAATAAGAGAATATAAAACAGCAACATGGAATAGCAGCAAGTTCAGGAATACAGGTTTTGAAAACAAGTGGAGAAATACCATCATAACGTGGAGTTTTTTGGCATCAAGACTGTTCAGAATTCTTATAAAATCCTTCTGTTTGAAGACTTTAGTAGGCAGTGAGTCACTGTACAATGTACTGGGTATGGTAGAAGGTGGCTTATGAAGGCAGTCAATACAAGAGTTAGAAGAAAAGTAGGATGCTAAAAGTGACAATCAATGATGAGTCACATCAATGATATAGAGGAACTTTGTCAGCAGGGACAAAGAGGCGATTATCTCTTTATATGAAGCAATGGTTAGGTTACATCTTGAGTACTGCAAAGAGGTCTGGAAGCCTCATTTTAAGAAAGATTTGGATCTCTTGGAACAGGAGCAGAGAAAAGCAATCAGATTAGTCAAGAATTGTGTGTTTTGACTTCAGTTATGCAAATTGCAGTGCATAGAAACTAGACACTTGCAAGAAGACCTGATTGAAGTATTTAAAGCTTTAAATGGATTAAGTAAACTTGATGATGATGGTATTTCTAACTCATTCTTAGACAATGCACCAACAGAATGGAGTAGATTTTAAGCCAGAGGAGATTTAAAATTAGGAAGTATCTGATGAGAACTATCAGAATGAATATATGACAAGTAATGCCTTTGAAGCAAAAGAAATCATAGAGCAAATAATTAGGTAAACTGATATGAGCAGTAGTTCGAAGCAACTAATAATTGGGATTCTGTCAGAAAAAGTAAGTGGAGCTCGGAGAATGGGCGGAAAATGGATATCATTGAGACTGAAATTCAGACCATGTATATTTGTAAAATGAATGAGGAATGAGGAAGTGTTTTGGGGATGGATTTAGTTCTTTTCACAGATAAGTTTGTTCTACTAGTTTAACTATTCATGATGAACTCAGCAGGTAAAAAAAAAATGTGGGGAGGGGAATACATACAAATTAATGAAATTTTTGGATATAGCATACACACAGCAAGAATTATTAGTAAAATAATAAGAGGAGTTTACCTCAATATAGTACGTAGAATACTTCCGTATGATACCCTCCAGAAATTAGGAGAAATTATATCATACAGAAGTATTCTACGTACTATATTGAGGTAAACTCCTCTTATTATTTTACTAATATTATTATCAACGTAGAACATATTGAGTATTACAGCTCTGATTCATACTATCTACACAGCAAGAATATAGACATCTTGTTGACATAACATGGTCTTGACAATGCCTCCTGGGTATACACTACTACTTGGACTCCTTCCAGTCATTATCTAGCAGAGAAGAATAGCCAAATTATATGCTACCTGATCTGGATGCTGCCTAGAGTATTATCAACGGGTTCAGTTTTGTGGACTATCTAGCGGCTGGACTGTGAAAAGTATTTTAGAAACCCCTGAAATGTAAGGAACAGTGGATCACACTGTGATGTCCATCTTAACCTGAAAAGACTTACTTATACTGCATGATGGAATTTCTGGTGGATTTCTGGAGCTTGTGCTGCAGAATAAACATGGGTTTCACCACTTTAAGGTTCCAATACACAAAAGTGGTAGTATTACCCTGAACAATGAGTTAATCTATCACCTAGTATTGCTTGATGATACAGAAGGGTGCCACTCTTTTATGTGACGTGGATGCTACACCTTGATTCCCACTTACATTGGTATACACCTGAGCAGTTGCCTCCAATATAACAAGTGCAGTGTTTTAAGACTTGCATATGGGGGGGAGATACCCAGGTTACCAACAGTTGTTGTTGTTGTTATTTGGTTTTTAGGAGCATTAGCAACTAAGGCCATATTGCTCCGGGTATATGCAGTGGTCATTCCCTGACCTTCCCACATCCTCTGTATTTGGTGGCTCATGGGCTCAAATCCCAGTATAATCAAGAAGTGTGTGCTACGCACTGTTGCTCCTGCACACCTGGCTATGGAGGTGATGGTTACCAACAGTCCCATTATTTTGAATGGTGCAAGCAGATAATCTGATTATAGCAGAATTCACCACAATTCTTTACCTACAAGTGCCACTTTACCTACAAGTGGCATCTGAATATCAGTTCCATCAATGTTTGAAACTTCTATGTAGCAAGCCCTTGTTTGTCATATCACCTGGAAGAATGTATGTGACAAGCCTCAGGGACTAAAGTAAGTTTCCTACAACAAATGAAAATGCTCAAATTGAAGATAAGATATGAATAGCAGATATGGGATCATAACAGATGAGGCCTTGTGTTTTCATGATTTCAAGTCTTTCAATCTAGAAATAATGTGGGAGCCAACATTATGGAACAAGTAAATACATGGGTTGTGTTAAGGTAGCATTTCCCAAACCGTGTTCCGTGAAAAATCGTAATAATCAAAAAAATAAAATAAAATGAATAAATTTTGCATATTTGTAGCATACCCCACTTTTGTATCATTATAATTTTTAACATTATTTTTTTTCAGTTATTAATATACTGGCATAGACTAATAATCAAATATGAGGAAGTGGAACACTTTATTTTGGCAGGCCTTTGCATAGAGAAGTATGCGTGGAAATAATGACATTTATGAAAAAGGAGCAACATAGTAATCTAATATGCCATTCATATGTGATTTAGTCTGGAGTACACGGGTTGAAGGAAAGGGAGAAGCAAACTGATATCATAGCTAAACTTGGCTAAACTCGATTACTTGGGTACCACTTGTCTCCGAATAGTGGGTGTAGTTGTAGAACGTAGTGATTGTACGGTCAAGTTCTGTGATTGGGTGATTATTGTGAAGGTGTTTTCTTTCTGATTGTTTTGTGTCGTTGAGGAGAGCGGTACTTAGCTTAGGTAGGGTGTTTGTTCCCCCATACCGCTGTTTAAAATGGGAAAACGAGTTCGTGATTTAAAAACAGTGGCAAGTGGAGGTGGGAAAACATCCTAGGCATATCAACTTAGGAGGACAGTGGGCAAGGAAAGCAGTGAGTGGCACCTGCCAATCACTGCTCTGTTCCTCTCTGTTTGTCGGAATAGGGACTAGTACCCAATATCTGAAGTTTTACCCTAAACTCACTTCTTGTGTAAACATTTTTTGATAATTATCAGTATTTCGAAATATTATTATTAAAATAAATGACCATGGATTTGTGATTGAAAAAAGGAACTTTAAAATGAGAAGCAAGTACTTCTAGTATTACTACTGTGGTTGATGAAAATGAACACAATATTATCACACTTCAAAGAGAGGATGAACAATTGCAGGCCTTTTGTTCCAAAAAAATCCAAAATGAAAAAACAGAAACTAACTAATAAAAGACCAAAACGAAAGTATGATGACAGTTATTAGAATTTTGGCTTTACATGTGTTGGAAATAAAAATGCTCCTGATGCACAGTGCATCGTATATAAAAAATATTAGCAAACGGTTCTTTGGCTCCTGCTAAACTTGTGTTTCATAAGTGTTCTGTAAATATATTGTGAGATGAACAGTATTCCGTGACTAAAAAAGTTTGGGAAATGCTGTTTTGGAGCAACTAAGATTAAGAACAGATCCACATATACTTGCAGCTACACCACTGCTAGGAAAATAGTATATAAATTTGATGAATTTGTCAAGACATCAAAGGCAGATATTGTTGGGATATCAGCAACTTGTGTCACACAGATATAAGGAATGCAGAATTGAAATTTGGGGAGTACAATGTCTACAGAAACTACAGACAGGATAAGAAGGGAGGAGTGGTTATGCTGTTAGTAAAGAAATGCATAAAATCTAAGGCAGTGAATCCAGTTGACATGGATGGACAGTGCAATGTTGAATCAGTTTAGTGTGAAGAGAAAAATTGTTCATTGTACTCATCAGAGTCAGACAATGTCTGACTCTGATGAGTACAATGAACAACTGTACAGAGAAATAGAGTGAGCCAGCAAATCAGAATGGCTTATAATGGGGGATTTTAACTTCCCAGATACTGACTGGAACTTGTGGGTTGGTCACTCACAGATTAGCAAGACTTTTGTGGATTTATTGGATGATTTCTACAGCAGCATGTTCGAGAGGCAACCAGAGAGAGTAATACTCTTCATCTGATTATCAGTGGTGATTATTCATGCATTAAGAATTTGCAGATAAGGAATCACTTGGTGGCAGTGATTACAGTGTACTGATGTGGGATTTACTTAAAGATGTCGTTACCATCAGGTATAAAGGGAAGGGTGTGTTTATTTTGTAAAGGAGACTAAATGGTCCCAGACAGATTTTAAATTATATACAGTGGGACCAACTGATGATGTCACCAACAGTAAATTCTAAACAGGAGGTATTCAAGGAATTAATCTTGTAAGCTACAAGGCTTTTCAAACCAACTAAGAAATACTCTTCAACGTTTAGGACTAAATTAATGTCAGATGAACTAATGAGACTCGTGACAGAGAAGAAAAATCCATGGGATGCATATGAATTATCAGACGACATAGAAGCCTGTCCTAGATATAAGCTAGTCTGTAATCAAGTCACAAAGGAGGTTAGGCAAGCGAAGGCAGATTACGAGAAATCTTTGGCAAAGGATGCTAAGAAAAACAGCAAGAACTTCTTTACTTATATAAACTCTAGAAGGAAGGGGATGAATCAGATTGCTCCACTTGATATCCATGTTTTGACTGTTGATGATCTTGCTTAGGTAGCTGACAAACGGAATGAGCATTTTGCATCGACATTCACAAATGAGGAATTTTGTGCGGAAGTGGAGGCAGAGGTTTATCAAACTCAAACATTCAGCTAAATAATTCTGTAAAAACTGAGAGCAAAGTGGAGGAGATATTGTTGAAGTTAAATATCAGAAAGTCACCGGGGATGGATGAGATCTATCCAGTTATATTATGGTAGGCAGCAAAGGAATTAAGCAAACCCTTAGCTATAATTATGAGAGCGTCCTTGGATTTAAGTGAGTCCCTAGAGACTGACTGGAGATGTGCAAATGTATCCCCAGTTCACAAAGGAGAATTAAAGGGTGAAATAAGTAATCACACCTCTGTTAGTTTAACTTGTGTTCTGCAGAAAATTACAGAGTCTCTGGTTAAAGAAGCATTGCAGGATCACCTAGACAAGACTGCAGTTATAATACAGACACAGCATTGGTTTGTTAATGGGAAGTCTTGTCTGACCAATTTGATTGGATACTATAATGTGGTCACAAAGTAATTGGATACAAAAAATATTTTTGATATCATGTACTTGGATTTCAGGAAAGCTTTTGATACTGTTACACTTAAGGGCAAGTTGCTGCTATGGATAAAAGGATGGTTTAATTAGAGAAGACACAGAGCAGTAATCAATGGACACTGTTCTTCTTGGACTAATGTTATTAGTAGTGTCTCCCATGGTTCGGTGTTGGGCCCATTGTTGTTTTCTATATTTATCAATGATATTAATGAAGGTATATCAGGCTTATTGTCCATGTCTGCAGACAATACAAATTTGTATGAATCTTGGCAGGGTTGTTAATGACAGTAATGACAGTATGCTACTGCAACAGAATCTAGAAAAGTTGGGCAGATGGGCTCAGAGGTGGCAACTGAAGTTAATACTGCATATGGGTAGCAGTAACCCCAGAGTTTTTTTTTTGGTAGTTGTTGGCGCATCAGCTTCTGTGGCCATAGTGCACCTCCCAAGGTTTTTGCAGTACTTTGATCCAAGCCCGAGGTGGAATTCAAACCCGCGACCTTTGGGTTGCCAGGGAGGCACTTTACCCGCCTGGCTAGCCCGGTCGGCAACCCCAGAGTAACGTACAAACTGTGGGCTACTACACTCAGTGTAGCAGAGAATGAAAAAGACCTGGGGGGGGGTAATTGTGCACTCAGATATGAAGGTTTCTGAGAAGTGGAGAAAGGCTGCCAGAGCAGCTCATGGGATCTCGTCAATGATATACAAGAATTTTGTTAGCAGGGATAAGGAAGTGATTAACTCCTGGTATAAGACATTGGTCAGGCCAAACATTGAGTACTGAATACAAATTTGGAGGCCTCATTTTAGGAAGGATGTAGAGCTGCTGGAAAGAGACTACTGGACAAAGAAGGGCAACGAGATTGGAGAGGGGAATAAAGGGTTGCTCTTACCAAGAAATCTTAAATTCTGCAAAGTGCAGCATCTGGAGACTAGGGACCTGCGAGGTGATCTGATTGAGGTGTATAAGGCCTTGAATGGTGTGAGCAAGCTCAATGCCAATGGGCTTCTTCCTCTTGCTCGAGTTATGCACCTGAGGGGGCATAAATTGAAGTTGAGGAAAGACAGTTATAGAATAGAAATGCGTAAATTTGCTTTAGCCAGCAGGTGGTTGATTGCCAGAACAAACTTTCTTCTGTCATTGTGGAAGTTGATAGCTTAAATAAATTCTTGGAAGAATTGGACAAACAGTTTGGAGCGAATGTATTGGTGAAATGGGAAGGTTTTTTTTTTTTTTTGGCTGATGCTGTATAAACTTTCTTTCTTGCATCATAAGACTCTACTTCTGCTAATAATAATCCTGTTAGCAGTGCACCCATTTGGAAACAAAAAAAACCATCTTAATTAGTACCTGACTGTACAATCTAAATCTACACATTTTTGATTAGACTAATTTTGAATTTTCATATAAACATAAAAAACACTAAAATAAAAATCTGATGTAGTGTGATTATAATGTAATAGTATTTGTAGTGTTCTCCACTGGAAGGCTACTTAGAAGGCCCTTTGAACTTTCTTCCCTCTCCCTTCTTATCAAGATTCAGTCTATTGGGTGGACTGCCAACATAGTAAACACTAAATCAGATAGCTCGACTGTGTTCTGAATCTAGGATGGGCAAGCATTACTGTGCTATTATGACAGCACTTCACAAGAAGTAATGTGGCTCACCACTACAAATCCAAGATCCACAGAATAAACACCCCAGTTTCTTATTCATCATCCACAATAAGTGTCAGGAGTTTGTGGCAAAATTTTGGTTACAGTCAAATCCTTCAGCAGATTTCCAAAATAGAGAAAAGGGGCCAGCAGCTCCTTAAAGAATGTGAGCCAGAGTGGAGAGGCTGAGGACAGCATTCTCTCACCAATGCCCCTTCTCCCAGGACAGGCAACTAACCCCAGTCTTCCACTGATGATTGGCCAGCCCTACAGACATGGGTTCAGAAGTACTGATCCAGTAAATAGCTCCAGCCCATAGCAATCTACAATCATATTCCCTTACCTCTGCTCCAATGGTCAGCCAGAATCATGAGGAGGAGTAGGCAGTGGGTATCTAACAGCATTCTCTAGAGGTCTGCAGTCTGGTATGATAAATCTGGCATGAAATTTTTGAATCAAAAAACACTAAATAGGGTAGAGAACTGAGTAGCTGCATGTCTTGCATACTTTATTTAATTATGTTATTTTTAATGTAATTTATGTATTACATGATGAAATCTCAATAAGATCACAATTCTGGTATAGTTTATGTAATCCTAAATATCTTAAGATTTAAGAATACATTTTTCAGAAAGCAGTTCTTGTATTAATAGCAATCATTAGTAAATGAAAATTATTATCTTAAGCATTGAAAAACATAACATACATTAATGATAAATTACAAAATAAATGACTCACTTGTAATTTTTCATGAATTTCTCCAATAAAATAAATTCCTTCTCCTTTTATTTCTCCAACTGGAAATTCTGATGGATCAGTATGATCACTGTTAAAATACTGATTTTAAAAAAATTGTTTCTCAACTAAAAAATTCCAAATTT